>NC_055961.1:34172498-34254998 GCF_018492685.1 Alosa sapidissima | reverse complement strand
CCAGAGCAGACCAGCGCAGCCGCCCGCCGGTGAGCTCAGCCAAGTGCAGACGTATACAAAGACTACTACAGTACTACTGTACTGGTGTTGGTGGCTTGCGCCACTCGCCTACTACTAGCACTTGCCAGCTGTTCCATTGGCTAGGGTTGGAATAGTGGGCAAGTGGTGTGAGGGTGTGTCACAGGATAATAGGTGAGTGGTGCAGAACAGTAATCAAGGTGCACGAGACTGTAGAGTGGAGCAGGCCACCAAAACCAGTACAGTCCAGTTCCCGCTCCCACTGCGTCTGGCTTTTTGGTTCTCCCCCAGTCTCTCTAGCAAGTTTTGGTGGAGACCACAAACATGTTGTATTTTCATCTGTTGGGAATTGCTGTGACTTTGGTCTATGTCCAGGTTATTCACATTGTGTGTCTCCTTCCCCCTAGGTCCACCTCCTGCAATACCAGGACCTATGAGACCCCAGATGGCACCTCCCATGCAACCCCAGATGGCGCCTCCCATGCAACCCCAGATGGCTCCCCCCATGCAGGCGCAGATGGCGCCTCCCATGCAGCCTCAGATGGCGCCCCCCATGCAGCCTCAGATGGCGCCTCCCATGCAGCCTCAGATGGCAACCCCTATGCAGCCTCAGATGGCGCCTCCCATGCAACCCCAAGCATCAGTGCAGCAGCGTCTGCCGACCCCTCTCCTGCCCTCTCCGATGCAGCCGCAGTCGGCCGCCGGCGGCCCCCAGGCATCTTCTCCGGTCGGCCCCCCGCCACCCCAGCCGGGCCTGGCCTCCCCCAAGCCCCCGCCGCGCAGCCGCTCCTCCCACACCATCCCCCCGGAGTCGGCCCAGGGCCCAGCCCCAGCCCCAGCCCCGGCTCCAGCCTCACAGGTGAGCGCCACCCCCCCATCTCTCAGCCCTACAGCACAGGGCATTCCTCTTCTGCTGTCCAACCCAGTAACCCGCTCTACTGGTCATACGGGCTCATTAGTCCAGCCAGCCTGGTCAGTAAATCGGCTGTAATTGTGTCCGGGCTTTCTTTTGGAGTTAGTATGCGCTTCTGCGATGCTGAAGACTTTAACTTAAAGTATCACACTTAAAGTGAGATTCAGATTCTCAATTTTAAAATAAAACAATTGAAATCTGTGTAGCCATGTAGACTAACGTAAGCACAGAGAGAAAAGGAGGCATTTAAGTGTCTAGGCACATTTATAATGACTGGAGTCTGTGTGAGTAATGGCTCCTTCTCTTCGCTGTCCTTACACAGCCAACCTTTAATTTGCAGATTTATAGACGCTTGCAAAGTTCAGTTGCTCTTCTCTCCTCTTTCCCTGTTAAACGTCAGTGACTGCACCTCTCCTCTTAACTCTTTGCACTAACGGTGCCCTCTCTCCCCCGCTGCATGTGTGTTTCTCTCTCTCACACACAGGAGCAGCCCTCAGGGTAACAGGTATTTATTTATCAGTGATCAGACATTAGTGTTTCCTCCAAAGTGCTCAACCATACCTCCCACAAACAATGTATGATCGGCTCCATAGTTCCATACATTGAATGAATTCACATTTGGTTTTAAGTTCCTTTTCTTCGTGGCCGTTCCAGTGGTGAACCTTGTAAACCTTGTTTTTTTTTCTTTTATTTTTTTTTCTTTAAGTCAGTCATGTATTTGTGCAAATATTTGTGTTGTGCATTCCATTTTTCTTTGAAACCATAGTTGTTTTCATGGGGGGACAAGTGGATGTGTTGGTTTTCTTGATACTCCCCACAATTTCTTTAGGACTTGTGAAGGAAAAAATGAAATGACACGTAGCATAGAAACCAGCATATACACCTGGTCTGACCTACAGTTCCATTATGACCCCAGTGCTTGACTCTGTTTTGTATATGTACCACCCCACTCTTAATGAATGCCTATCAACGTATTTTATTTATTCACTAATGACCATGTTATTTAATGTATTAATCCAAACAGTTGTTGTGTATGTATGTTGTCATCACCGGCTATACATTCCATGGTCTCTCTCTAAGACCCTGTGGAAATAACGTGTAGTTTTTTGTCTTACAGTAATAATAATGATCTCAACTGTTACTAGTTTATTTAACATAGAATTCCTGGATGATGGCTTATTGGTTTTATAAAAGCAAAAGCCTGTAGCCTTGAGTTAGAATTTCCTCTCCATTGTCAGCAGTGGCGCCGTAAGCCTCACCATGGCACCATATTTTGATCCTGCCTTTCTTATTCCACGCAGGTCAACGGACTGAACGGCCTCCAGCGAGAAGCACAATGGAAACCAGACCCCTTCGACACGCTGTCCTCCGACCTCTTCCCTGCGCCCTCCTCCTGGCTCAACACCCAGTCCCTGACCCGCAGCAGCTCGCTGCGCTCCGGCCCACTCCCGCCGCCCCAGCCCCGCTCCTCGTCCTCGGCCACGCTGCCCCCTGCCTCCCGCTCGCTGCACTCGGCGCCCCTCTTCTCCACCGCGTCCTCCTCCTCGCCCTCGTCGTCCCCCCTGCAGGCGCCCTTCTCCTCATCCTCCTCTTCCTCCTTCTCCTCTGCCTCTGCGTCCCCGGCGACGTGGGACTCGTCGTCCGGCAGCACGCCCTCCCTCCTGCCGCCGCCGCCACCGGTGCCGTCGCGCAGCCGCTCGCAGGAGACGCTGTCACGCGTCTCCCCCAACCCCTTCCTGAGCGAGCAGCCCCCCGCCCCCAGCAGCAGCAGCAGCAGCAGCAACCCCTTCACGGGCGGCCTGGCTCTGGCCCACACGCAGCGCCGCTCGCTCACGCCAGACTTCTCCGCACAGCAGCAGGCTCAGGCCGCCTCGGCCTTCCAGAGGACCATGTCCGCCATGTCTGCTTTCGCCCCCAAACAGCCCGCCTTCCCACTGACCCCACTGACCCCCCTCACGCCCATCCCCATCCCTGCCCCTGCTGTCGCCCCTCCTGCCCCTGCCCCAGACACGCGCAAGCAGCAGTGGGTCACGTTCGACGATGACTCAGACTTCCTGCTCAGAGGGAAGGCCTCCGCCACAGCGGCGGCGGCCGCAGCCCCCCTACTTCCTCTCTCCACGCCCAGCCCAGCGTCGTTTACACAGGCCCAAATGCAGCCTCCCGCCTCTGGCCTCGGCATCGAGAACAGCTGGGGCTCCACCTCCTCTTCCTCCTCCTCCACCATGTCATTTCCCATCCTGCCGCCCCCCCTCCCCACCAGGACTAACCCAAACCACCCACACATACCCACACGAACGAGCGAGTTCACCGAGAGATGAGTGTGTTGATTGATTGTTGTTCAAAGAGTGCGTGCGCGGAAAAGAATATCTAGAGAAACATATTGCGTACATGTATGTGTATTATGGTTTGTATAAAGTGCGGTGTATAGGACAGGTTTGAACTCTTCATTCCCAATCCCCATTAACCAGGCACTCAAAGTCTGTCATTTAAGAAAACGTAGAGATATTCCATGCAGCATCATTGCACGAGATGGGATCAAGAATATCAGATGTTATTTTCATTTAAGCAGGAGAACTGTGCCTGTGTCTGTTATATTTATGAAAAGTATATACAAATATATATATATATATATATACATACATACATATATGCGCACAGATGTGTGTGTGTGTATGTGTAAAATACTGTGCAATACTGTTGTATGGCCATATGCTACCATTTTACCAGTTAGCCGAAGTCTGCACAATACGTAGTGGACCACCTGCACACACAGATTTCTTTGTCATGGTCACTGTGGCCTCTTCCACTAAGACTTCCAGCTGACCCCCCTCCCCAAAACACATTATACTATGCCCCTGGAGACTCTTTGTATTGCTTTATTTTACTTATGCACCTGAGCAGGAATGATTTTAATGGGATGTCACAAGAACTGCAGCGACTCACATGCCAGGCTACGCCTGTTAGTTGTCACCACAGTCATATCAGTAAGAGAAGTAGCCTGAACCATTGATATTATTTTTCAGTAGTGCTTTCTTTGCCATGAATGTACATTCAGTTTGCTTTGCCTCTTGTCTCGACAAACGCATATTCGTGTGTGCAAGCAGTCAGCGCAAATGGCATGTTGCAAGCCACTGCAAAGGTTACTTAGCACTGGCGACTGGACCCCTTTTGACGGACAGACACTGGTCAGTGCCAGTCAGTATCATGTGTCCACATGTGGCGTCTCTTGTGCCCATACTGTATCTTAATGCATACTAACAGAAGCATTTCCCCTTCCATGTATTGTGAAACCAGCAACTTGGTGTGTATATATATATATTTATGGTATATACATGTCATATCTAAAATGCACTGAAAAGTCAATGTCTTTGGGGCTTTCAAGGTTTGTTTTGAAGCCAAAGTTTGAGGCGTCTGGCTTACGTCTGGCTTACTGGCAGAGCATATCAGTTCCACTGGCATAGTTAACTTCAGTGTGCCACACACTCTTCGGCTACGTGTGATCTAGTGCTTCTGTGTCTTCTGATCCAAAGCATTGAGCAGTACTGCTGTATATTTAATGAATTTTAATGAATGTGGTGTAATTGTTCTGTTAAGATATGATATCCAGACGTTATTGATAGGAAGCCGTGGTCCACATCGGTGTTTGTGTTTGTGAGTGTTTGAAGTGTGCGTGTATGTGAGAGTGCAATGAACTTGTGCTGGCTTTTTTCTTTTGAAGTCCACCTCTAGAGATGAAATTTAAATTTTGGTTTTAATTAATTGGTTTTAATTCTGGTGTTTTTGTTTCAATCTGTAAAAGTACTGTCTTCCTGTCACATAATGCATACTGTGTGCGTGTGGATGTGCAGGCTGTAACAGGACCACTGTGTTTTCTCATAGCAGTAGATGCATTTTAAAAGGAAACTCGCTCTTGGATAGAAATGGCTGCCGACCCTATCAAAGTGGCTGCCATGAATAACACCTTCAACAAAACGGTCTAGCTTTTTGGATCATGTACGAAAGGGCAGGCATGCACATTTGCAATGTATATCAGAGAATATGCTGCTTGTCCGCTTATTACTCTTTGTAGGACTTTGTGAAAAGAGTTGCTTTCAGCACTGCCAATGTCTATTGCTCTTGGGTTTCCACCTTCCTACATTTTAAAAAATGAGTTTAAAACAGTGGCACCTCTAGGCCACCGTATTATTTTTCACAACTGTACCACTCCCACAAGGCAACACAGCTGAGCAGTCCTTTGCTGCAGTGGGTGGCCATGCGGGGACGTTTTGTGTGATGGGACATTTTTATCAGATTTCACAGCTTTCAGTATTTGAAACATTTCCATGATCAGTCATTGCTTTTCATCATGCCCCTTCTTAAATAAACAGACACTTGTGTGAAGGATTCTAACCATGGCACCAAAAGTTTTATGTATGTGTTTAAATGTGGTCTTGTCGAAGCAGCAGTGGCGTCAGTATTGTACCTTTTATCGTACTACCTACTATTTCTGTATTGTTGGGTTTACATGTAACTGCACATGCATTAATGAACATCAGTGGATGGCTTAAATGTGGAGGATTGCACATGGCACGTGGAGGATTGCAACATTACCCTTTGAGCGAGGTGGTCCATTCCTTTCTACTGGAAGCCTTGATGGCACCACCAGGTAGCTTGTTTTGACTTCTTTTCTAAAAAGGGGCAAGGCCTTACCAGTGATGGAAAGTGCAGGGTAAGAAAAATGCCTCCTAGTAGCCTACTAAATCCAGTGCATCATTTGCTCAGTAACAGTAACAGCCACTTTCTGTATTTACACTCACTGATTAGGGATGTCTTTGCAACATGATTTCATGACCGTTTAGTTGGTGTGAGATCACTTCCGGTAGGAACTCTTGGAAAGCTTTGATATTGTGATTGGGGTGTACAGTGAATGAGAGCGTTCAATCTGAGACTTAGAGCCAGAGGCATAAGGGGATCGCTTTTACTTAAAAGGCCAGATTTTCTAGGAGTCTGTTTACTCCCTTTGTGAGGTGAATGTTCCCTTGTAGCTGTAACCCAGTAGTGACAAAAATGCTGTTGTTGACCATATTCTGTATATCAAAGAAACCAGGAACTACAGACCATTAATTAGTATTTAAACATCTGTGATTCATGTGCAAAACTGAGTGCACAGTTCTTGTATGAAGCAATTGGTGTTGTATGTATGCAATAATAAATATATATCAATCTGATTATCATGTGTCAGAGTGCAATTGCTGTACAGAAACCAGCCCCCATTGGTCATGTTTTCAGGATAAAATTAATTCAATATGAAATATGTACCAAAGTTTGGACACTCACAATGTGTGAAATAATGAACCCCTTAATTGACATTAATTTATAGCAAAGAAGCCCCCTCCCTACATGGTGGTATTGGGATTCAGGAAACGGATAAAAAAAAGAATGCACTTCAGTCCTCTTTACAGTACATACACTTCAGTGTAGGCAGTGGCCCTTGAGGATGTAGCCTCCAAAAGTGAAGATGTTTCAAAAGGTAAGACACCATTCATATTTCACCATGGGGAGAATAAGTTATTTTCTCTTAAGGATTGGGAGGAAAATAGTCACCAAAGTATCTTAATTATATTAATCTAGGATTGGTTGCAGTTGTAGAAATATTTACCACCATGTAGCATCATCTGGGTGGGAAATAGCTTCACAACTGGAAAATGTGGTGTATCTACCCTTGACATTACGGTAAACTGTAAGCGTCGTTAGCGGAAGTATGTCGACGGAAGTTGTGAGTTGCTGTGCTGCTGTGGTGACATGAGTGCACTGTGCCACCATAGAAATATAAAATAATAAGCTGGAAACCTAATATGAAAGGTGATTTTGTTAGATTATATTATATTATCGATTTTGTTTGCATGTCTAGTTAGGGTACATTTGATTGCTTATTTTTGTTTGAGTTAGTTGCTGTTGATGAGATTTTTTTCTGAGGTGAACAGTTTAGCTTGTTGGCTATTTCCAGAAACCTCCAAGAGTCACGTTTCCATAGTAACTTAACAAGAGGAGGTCCAAACCAAAGAACTTTGTTTGCAAATGTATGTATGACTGGGGTCTGGATCTCCCAAGCAACTTCGGGACATTTACTTGGTTGTGTTCTGTTTTAGGTTATTGCTTCTGTTGAAATTAATCGAAGCTGTTAACATGGTCCAGTTACACGTGAAACGAGGAGAAGAGAGTCAGTTTCTTTTCAACACCACTGTCGACATCGCACTGGAAACTCTGATTGAAGAAGTCACAGCAATCTACAATGGGAGATTGAAAGTGGAGAGGATTTGTTCAGGTCATACTTTATCTCCTATACATTCAATTATTAAAATGTCGGTAGTTTTAGCAGGTTTTGATTGTGTGTTTTTTTGTTAACGTATTTTTACAGAGGTACCAGAGCTTGCAGAACATGGCATCACACTACCCCCAAATATGCAAGGGCTCACTGATGACCAAATAGTAGATCTGAAACTTCGTGATGAATGGGAAGATAAGTGCATACCTAGTGGGGGTGCTGAATTTAAAAAGGATGAAATTGGGCGAAGAAATGGACATGGTGAGAGGATATTGTGTTCATATTCAAGTACTCACCTGTATTCCCAGTGTTTTAAATCATGTTCACCAATTTCACTCGTATGTTTCTTTAAACAAGCTCCAAATGAAAAAATGAAAGATGTTTTGAAGAAGACGGTGGAAGAGGCCAAATCTTTAATCTCGAAGGTAAGCTTGTTTTAGACCAGGCAATGACCACATCAAATAAGCATAGGACCAATAAGCACCTCTAAAATGTTGAATAGTTAAACGTTCTTTAAGTTTAGACGGAGGAGGCTTTAACTATTCAATATTGAGTAACTTCTTTTATATATATATATATATATATATATATATATATATATATATATATTTTATATATTTTTTTTTTTTATGTATATATATTCTCTCTATATATATATATATATATATATAGATACTCTTTTGATCCGTGAGGAAAATTTGGTCTCTGCATTTATCCCAATCCATGAATTAGTGAAACACACTCAGCACACAGTGTACACACAGTGAGGTGAAGCACACACTAATCCCGGCGCAGTGATCTGCCTGCAACAACAGCGGCGCTCGGGGAGCAGTGAGGGGTTAGGTGCCTTGCTCAAGGGCACTTCAGCCGTGCCTACTGGCCGGGGTTCGAACCAGCAACCCTCCGGTTACAGGTCCGAAGTGCTAACCAGTAGGCCATGGCTTCCCCCATAGCTGTGTTAGTGTTACACATACCACCCCTGAAGAATGGTTTATAAATATCTTATTGTTGTTTTATTATTATTATATTTATTAGTAGTAGTAGTAGTATGTAACTTGTGAATGTGATTTTGCTCATATGATTTGTACATATTGTATGTTAATGTATATATTTAGTTTCTCCTTTTTGTTGCCCTATGCAGAAACAGGCCCAGGCAAATGTGTGTGTTACTAAGGAGATGGTGAAGGAGGCTTTGGATCTCCTACGGGGTGCTGTTATGATTGTTTACCCTATGGGCCTTCCTCCACATGACCCAATCAGAATGGAGCTGGAGGATAAGGAAGATCTAGCTGGCACGCAGGTAAAGATTTCTCAAGATCATCTCAAGAACCAAGCATAAACATTCTAGTTTATTTGTGGTAGATTCAAAACTGTAGTCAATGAGTGGAGTGCACATCTACAAAATTTAAACAGGTGCTGGGTATAAGGCTTAGCCGACAATTGAAAAATAAAAAGATACCCGCACACTGTTTCTATAAGCTCGTTTCGACCAGAGGTCTTCGTCAGGTATCAAGGAGGTGGGTGGAGATATATATATATAGGCCATTTGCTTACAATTTTCTGATGCATTAATAGATAGGACAGACTGATTGGTGGACATGGGGCATTACCCACTACTTTATCTATATATATCTCCACCCACCCACTCATCTCCTTGATACCTGACGAAGACCTCTTCTAACTTATATATACAGAGAGAGGGTTTAATTGGTTATGTCTTCTCTGCCATGCAGGCATGTCTCCAGGTGATTCCCGCTGAAGAGGGCCAACTCTGGTGGGCCCAGAAAGAAATGCAGCGCGGCAAGAAGCTCCAGGACTACATTGGCAAAAATGAGAAGACTAAGATTGTGGTCAAACTACAAAAGGTACCTGTCATTACTTCTTGGCCAGGCTTGTCGTTGATTTCAATGTGCCAGGGGAATTTAAAACATGTGCGGCATTTCTTGACAGAGGGGCCAGGGGGCGCCAGCGAGAGAGCCACTGGTCAATGAGGAGCAGCAGAAACAGATGATGTTGCACTACTACAGAAGACAAGAGGAGCTTAAGGTGAGCCCTGAAACAGTAGCTCTCCGCAGGTGGATTGTTCTGCCCTTGTGTAACTTTTCAACTGTCCCATTTTACTCTGTCTTGAGTGTAGCTTGTTTTTCCTCACTTCTCTACTAGAAACTGGATGAAGCTGATGACGACACCCATCTGCACTCGGAGTGGTCCGACAGGCAGGCCCTGAAAAAGCAGTTTCAAGGCCTAAGTAACATCAAGTGGGGCCCCAGATGATCCGCCGAGCACAGAGAGGGTGTGAACACGCCTCTGGAGATCTCTGTGTTCTGTTAGTAATGCCTTACCCACTGACATTTGCTGTGATTGCTGTACTCCTCAGCCCTCTTTGCTGTGATTGCTGTACTCCTCAGCCCTCTTTGCTGTGATTGCTGTACTCCTCAGCCCTCTTTGCTGTGATTGCTGTACTCCTCAGCCCTCTTTGCTGTGATTGCTGTACTCCTCAGCCCTCTTTGCTGTGATTGCTGTACTCCTCAGCCCTCTTTGCTGTGATTGCTGTACTCCTCAGCCCTCTTTGCTGTGATTGCTGTACTCCTCAGCCCTCTTTGCTGTGATTGCTGTACTCCTCAGCCCTCTTTGCTGTGATTGCTGTACTCCTCAGCCCTCTTTGCTGTGATTGCTGTACTCCTCAGCCCTCTTTGCTGTGATTGCTGTACTCCTCAGCCCTCTTATGTTTGGAATCTGCAATCTTTTTTGTTCTTCCTGTTTTTGACCCACATATTTTTGCACTGTACACACTGTAAGTTATATTAGCGAGTAAATAAAACAGTCATTAACTGGGTATGTGATTTAGCTGTGTGTTTGTGTGTGTGTGTGTGTGTGTGTGTGTGTCAGTATTTGGCTCAAGGTTTATCCTGATGGACTTTTATTCATCGAGCGTCCAGGTGTCTCTGGTGAGTAAGCTGATCTCTGACAGGGCCTGGTTATTGTCAAAGTGCTTCGGAGTGTAAGGATGTATCCCTCCTTTCCTCTCTTTGTCCATGCCACTGGTGCTGGCACCACTGAAGTCCAGCACTGTTTACAGACAGGATGTTGATGCAAGGCTTTCGAGGGCCTCGAGTGGAAATGATAGGGTTCACGCAGAGAGGCTTCCGCCAAGGGAAGAACTCCACCATGATGGAACTCAAGGTTCCAGAAAGCCTCAAAGCCTCTCACATAGTTCTCTATACCTTAGAACCAAGAGGTAGTACATTAATTTAGATTTGAATTTGAGAGTATGAGACAATTGCTTAACTTTACAATAACGAGGAGATTTCATTTTATTATTTTAGCATAACAAATGGACATGAAAACACTTCATTTTGATCTTGATAGTGATACCTATGCCATTATAGGTTGTCTGTTGAATAAGTTGGACTGGTGTACATTCGTTTTAGAAACAAAGCTCTGCAATTGAATTGAACCTGCTCAGGTGTTTTATGTCATCTTGATCAGAGATTAGAGGTGTCCACATGAGGTGCCATTCATGTACGAGTTCATCCTGATCTCCTGAATCACGAGGTCCCGACGCTCAATCCTCTCCATGAGCTCGGAAGCCTCGGTGGTATATGTCACTTCCTCCCAGCAATCCACTGGCTTCCTGTTGCCTTCCGACAGCAAAGAACTGTCCATCAAAGTCACTGACCCACCATCACTATAATCCTGATTATCGTCACTTTCCTCCTCTTCCTCACTCGTCTCCTCTGTCCTGCTAAGCAGTCTCTTGTTCAGGTGTGCCCTCCCCCAGGCGTGCTTGCTGTGACAGGAGAGCCTGAGGGACACGGCCAGGAGCAGAACGAGCAGACCCACACAGACACTGGAGATGAAGAGCAGGGCCGCCTTGTCCTGATGCTCTGTTGGAGGGGAGAAATCAAATAAGTGAGTTGTAAAATGTAACACAGGCAAGCCCAATCACATGCCATCTTACCAACTGTATACAGTGTATTTATAGCAAATAAGTGTCCTAGCTCCATGCTTAACGTTTAAAATCATTCATCAACTAATTTAATTTGCTGTTCTAAAGACAAGAACATGGTTTATTACCTTTTATGTAACCATATATCACCAGTGAAGTGCTCACTATGATCCCATGGCCTTCTGGCAGCTTAGAGCCCCTGACATTGGGAATCACCCCTGAGTGGGGCAAATGGAATGGATGTGAGTGACAGAAGAATGCTATACACCATGTCTGTTGTTTCGCACAAGATTAAACCACATATACAGTATTTTTAGTAAGGCACCTACCCCTGTCATTGGTATGCTGTGGCACCAAGGTTGGGTTGAAAATATTTGGTTCCACCTCCTTCATTAACACTTGGGGCACTTTAAACAGACAAGAGGAGTGATGTTTTACTGGATGCTGTCTTAGATTGCGGATTCACAGTTGATAGTTAAGTAGGTGGCTCCAAATTAAACAGTGCCAACACTCTGTGGCCAATCACAGGAAGTTCTAGAAGGTTCAATTCTCTGGTTGCTGAGCTCACTCCCTATTTTTACTCATGTATAACTTTTTCATTTGGTTTGCTGTGATTTCCTGTCACAAAGAGAATAGTTGTGTTGCTCTGAAAAAAATCAGACTACAATGGACAATGTCTTATTTCTACATTATTTTCCAGTCCGATATGGCACAAAAGTCATTCATTTTGGTCTATATTTTTCTCAGAGGACATTCTTACCGCATGAGTAGAGTATTGTGAGATATTTTGTTGTCCTTGGGGGACATGGGTCTCTGAAAGTTTGGTCATTGATAGCGATTGAGCACCTCTGCTTGCCATAGCATTTCTTTGACACTGTGTGGGCGGCCCCAAAGTATAGACAGTCTGAGCCCAGAAAATAAATGTTATTCAGTTTCAGAAATAGCATTCAATTCAAAATATCCAATGCAACAATGAAAACATTTCCTTGTAGGCCTATGTAGAGAATGTTGACCGTTGTATCATTTGTGGGTTATTGAAACAAAGACTATAGACTGGTTGGTCCATACCTTATGTATACTAAAGCTTCCAAAGTAAATTCTCACCAAATGGCGGAAGGTCGTAGTGTGAGCTGCACGCATCCTTGTCTTCCTTCTCTCTGCCATAGACCGCTGAATAGATGATCAGCACCCGTGGGTGCTTACAGTGGAGCGTGATAGTCTCTCCCTCACATCCCACCTTTCTCTTGTGCTCTGCTGAAACAATAAGTATACCAGTTAATGTTGCAGGTCAGAGAATAAGGATAGACATATCTATAAAGTTAGGAGACTATAAGAGCATATAGTTTCAGTCAAAACACTCACTAGGTTTGCACTTGTAGGTAACATGAAGATACTTAGAGTTCCCAGGACAAGGATCACGCCCAAATACATGATGATTAACCAGGAGATGACAGTCTCTATGGCCTTGGCATTCTGAGAGTAGCTTCTGGGTACCAAATCAAAACAAAACCATAGGAGATAACTAACAGATTCATAAAATTCCTCATTGATTTAGCAAACAATAGTCTAACTCCACAAGTGATAACAGTCTTAAATAATCCTTCTATTTAAATAAATAAAAAGGTACCTGTAAGGCAGTTGAAGCTGAGCAGGAGCTGTTCCTATGTTTGCCCAGTAAAGTAGTTTGAAAGGAACTCGGGCAGAATCGTGGGTCTGTCAGTCCATAGTGCGCGGAGAGAACCGAAACTGTTGAGTGTCGTGGGCACTGAAGTCGCAATGCCTCTCCATCGCAGCCATACGCAGAGTGGCTAGAGATGATTTTTGTCAAGTATTCTTGAAGAGAATTTAAAAGCAGATTAAAATAGTGTGAAGTAAACATGCCAATGTCGTCTTGTCCATCACGAGTGTCACTTACTTGAGAAGTCTGACAGTGCGTCCATGTGTTCGGCCCACAACAGCAGGAGCCCGTACATTATTTTAAGAAGGCACCAGTGACATCTGTAGGAACTGGCGTGGACCATGGCAGACATTCCTGTTCCCTGAGCTCATGTTCGAAAATTTTACATCAAAGTCTCCTACCAAGCGAACACTTATACCAGAGTAGGCTATTGAAGTCGTATATTCATTCACCTGTTGCTTATTCTATCCCACCAAATAACAAGATTGCACGCCAGATTTAAAGCTTGCATCGCCTATATTACTGAACTGCATAGCCTTTTAAGATATTCAATTATCAATACAGTTGTCCCATGCCATGTAGAAAAGTAAGGCGAATATGCTACTGTAACTAAAAGCTACGTCTAGTGTCACATACTCGTAATGCGAGCCAACCGCTGTCGCATGAGAGGGAAATTACACATACGCAACAAGTTGATGCTGGCCTCATAGCCTACGCAGCTTTTCAGTATCTCCTTGATCGCAATGAATGTCCGTCTAAGCAAACGAAACTGAACATATTAATAATCACCAGAAGAAGGAAAAAACTAACTAATGTCCAATCTAAGTGATTTGTACAGAAAGGCAAGGAGGAGATCCAAACGGGGGCGTGGCGAATAGGGGCACTACAAGGAAAAGACACGCGCAGTTGTACGAGAACTTATCTTTTAATTTTGGACAGCTGACGGGCAAAAATTCCGTTGAACTTAAAACCCACACGACATTTTTGCTCTATTTGGCTCGTTTGTCCTCTCGTCTTGCTGACATATGTTGGTGTACTTGTCTAGACATTGATGGCATGTCCAAGACGGTTTTGAAAAAAAATCAAACCTCTGCATCTGCAGAAAATGAATCGTATTACCCACCCAGAGTCAGCAGAGAAAAGTATATCGCTAGTGGTTGTCGCTAATTATTTGTGTAACTGTACTTGTACCACTAAAGTAGGCTAATGTCAATGGAATTGATTTCTTCCCCAATGAATCCCTAATACAATAAATAAAAATGAATGAAGATATAAATATAGATAGGCCTGACTGTATATAAGTAGTAAGTAGGAGTAAGTTCCTATCTCAGCTGGCACAATCACAACAATTATTTTACAGGAGAAGAATAATGTAGACATGGAGAATATCTCTTGGTGGTGCTGTTGAGTCCGTCAAATAAAAGGAAAACATTTTCATTTCAGATAAGAACAACATGTAAGCAAGACAAAGTTATTCATCAAGCCTAAATTATACAATAAATTAGTTGGTTCAGTAGTTGGTTTAGTAGATCAATTAAATGTATTTCAACACACTACAGCACAGAGTGCTTTTTATCTTCAGAGAAATAGATCTAAATAGTATAAGCACTTTATGAGACCATGTTGAAAGTGTCAGTGTGGACTGAGTTGTAGATAGATAGATGGTAGTCAGAAGTCACAATCTAAGTTGTGCCTAACTTCACCAGGCATTGCAAATGTAGGCCAAAACCCTCATGCTAAGAAAAATGGACACCTATGTCTGGGTCATTACAGTATGACCCAGGACATATTTAATCTTATAACACCTTAATATTTAAGTACATCATTCCCTTTTCAATGTGAATGTTGCTGTTGAGTTTGATGAAGCCAAGCTGAACATTGATAGCTTGATTAGAAGTATCATATTTCGAACACAGGGCTGGATGATAGAATTTCAGATTGTAGATTGGCTGCCCAAAATTATCAACAGATACTCATAAATAATTTTGATTTCATGTCTAACAATTTCGTTTTTGTAACCACTCATTAATAATGAAAGCTGTCTGACTGTTTTCACTTACTGGGTGGCCCTTTTGCTGATGTGTCACATTAGACACAAATAACCTAAAAAGAAGATTTCACCTCTCCTTAAACTACCAAAGTAGTGAGCATGCTATTAGTTAGTTAATAAAACAAGACTCTTCCGCATAATGAATCACTCTGGAAAAAGAATCCCCCCCCCCCCCCTCCTGCCCCCATCTGAACTGAACAGTCACTCAGTTATCAGGAAAGCAATCCTTTCAGTTTTTTTCCATCAGGCAACGTACATTTACATTTACAAGAAATCCGTCATCCCCTCTGCAATAGCCATTTCCAATAACAACAAATGATCACTCCATAGCCCCTGTATTGTTTGTCTGTATGAATATCTTTTAAATGTGAGCCTTGTCAAAGAAAAAATATCTGTAACCTTTTGGAACAGACAATAAAGTATATGTAATCTAATCTTAATCTAATCTAATCAGTGGTCATATATGGTATTATTATTTTAACTTTTATTTAACCAGGTTAACCCAATTTAACCTTATTGAGATAATTGTGAGAGATAATTTTTCACCTGGCCAACAATGGTAGAAGTACAAATATTTTTGGGCAATAATGTGGTTGATTGTACGTCTAAAAGTTCTTATCTTATCAGACAGCAAACTGACAAATCAAATGTATCATGTGGAAAGATCTGTCATCATCTGTCATGAACCAGGGTACCAAATTTGGCAACTATGCAACATCCTGTCTGTACCTGCCCCAACCTCACGTGAAATGCCTCTGCCAATTGAGGCTAATCCAACATGAGAGTTTCACAATGCCCCTTAGGGTTTCTTGTTAAACTTGGTCACGGAAAACATAATCATATTTGATACAAGACGGTTTTAAAAAAAAATCAAACCTTTCTCATCATCTGCAGAAACTTAATCGCATTGCCCACCCAGAGTCAGCAGAGAAAAGTATATCGCTAGTGGTTGTCGCTAATTATTTGTGTAACTGTACTTGTACCACTAAAGTAGGCTGATGCCAATGAAATTGATTTCTTCCCCAATGAATCCCTAATACAATAAATAAAAATGAATGAAGATATAAATATAGATAGGCCTGGCTGTATATAAGTAGTAAGTAGGAGTAAGTTCCTATCTCAGCTGGCACAATCACAACAATCATTTTACAGGAGAAGAATAACACAGGGCTGGATGATAGATTTACACATCTTTAGCATTTTTTGTTCTCTTTCTTCATTGTTATTGTGAGTTTGAGGAAGCCATGTGGCTGAGATATAAGGGTAACAGCAGGGATGTATAGTGGAGGCAAGTAAACACAGTTTATCTACCTCAGAAATGTCAGAAATAGAGTTTATCCACCTCTATTAGAGTTGATCCAGCTCTCAAAAGAGTTTATTCACAAATTGCAACTTTTAACATTCAAAATCACACTGTATTATCCACATTCACACTATGTACACTCATCAACACTGTAGGAACCATTAATACCACTGGTATTGTTATAAACATTGGACAATAACCTCCACCATCATCAAACATGTTCTGAATGCCTTTTTTAAAATCTGATACCGCATGGCGCAGTCCACCTCACCAAGATCACAAAATTCATAGTTTACCCAGCTCTTATTTTACCACTACATCCCTGGGTAACAGGCATCAGCTTCAGTGAAATGTCATTATCATGCATGCACCAAACAATGAGCCACACACAGTGGTGCGGACTGTCCAAAGCAGTTTATCATCACATGTAGTTCAGTTTTATTTGCACAGCCAATGCAGGCTGTTGTGTAACTTTTTTTCCGCTCTGTAATGAGTAATGAAGTAAAAATGGCTCATTTGAGGTAGTCAATTTCCGATGTTTAGACACATTGTGAAATGATAATGTTGACTTAAAGATAAGACACAATATGTGACATAAATATGTATTTGTTTCCTCAACAAAAATGAATTAGTAATGATTACATTTGATCTAATTACCACTTTGAAGAAAATGAGAGAAAACCCTGAGCAGGTTCCTCTTGTGTATGGTATGGCCAGTAGATGGTGCACTGGAACAAGTAAAGAACGCTGTGGCAGTGATTGATGAAGTCTACCTGAGAGAGGCGTGTCTGAACATACTAATTCACACTGAGCCTTGTTCCTCTCCCAGTCATATCACCTTTGTCTTTTTCATTGAATATATTCACTCAAACCTTAAACAATCTTTGTTTTTTTTACTGCTAGATATTGCCAGGGATTTACATTATTCACTGCAGCATAGATCTCTATGTTCATTGGCATGCATGTGCGAATAATTTTAAATCAAAATGAAGAGACGTTTTCTAATTACAAATCCATCTGTAGGTTTGGGTCATGGTGTCTGAAATCTGGCTGTCTAGCTTTGTGAAGTGTACTATGGTTAGGAAAGTGCTTTACCAGTGGGGGCGCCTATGATTTGAGTAGTGGTCCATGGTCAGCATTCAGGGTGTGCTTCAGGAACAATAGGTGGTAAGAGAAGGTTGAAGGACCCCCCCCCCCCCCCACACACACACACACACCTATTAATTAGAGGTATATTTGGTAAATTGCCTGTTGAACAATTCAGACAATTATTGCTAATTTTCCCCGATTTCTTTAAATCAGTGACACGAGGGAGTGTTTGATTTCTAATATTCAATATTTGATTGTTAATGTTCAGCATTTAACATCACATGTTATGCTCAAAAAACAGAAGGAATTAAATGCCTCCTCTTAGTTAAAGCAAGAGTCCTGATTTTCTTGACCAATAATATGAAATGGAATAAATAATTTCAGACACAAATAACCTAAAAAGAAGATTTCACCTCTCTTTGACCTCCAAAGTAGTGAGCATGCTAAAACAGATTAAGCCTGTTAGTCATAAAACAATAAGGAAATATCCCACATAAGGAAACACTCTGGAAAAATTAATTGCCCCTGAACTGAACAGTCATTTAGTTATCAGGAAAGCAACCCTTTCAGTTTTTTTTCCATCAGGCAACGTAGGCCTACATTTACGTTTACAAGAAATCCTTCATCCCCTCTGCAATAGCCATTTCCAATAACACCAAATGATCATACCCCCTGTGTTGTTTGTCTGTATGAAAATATTTTAAAAGTGAGCCTTGTCAAAGAAAAAAAAATCTGTAAGCTTTTGGAACAGACAATAAAGTATATGTAATCTAATCTTAATCTAATCTAATCAATTATCATTATGGTATTATTATTTTAACTTTTATTTAACCAGGTTAACCCAATTTAACCTCATTGAGATTGAGATTCTGAGAGATAATTTTTCACCTGGCCAACAATGTTGGAAGTAGGCCTACAAATATTTTTGGGCAATAATGTGGTTGAGAAATGTATCATGTGGAAAGATCTGTCGTCATCTGTCATGAACCAGGGTACCAAATTTGGCAACTATGCAACATTCTGTCTGTACCTGCCCCAACCTCACAAAGCCTCTGCCAATTGAGGCTAATCCAACATGAGAATTTCACAATGCCCCTTAAGGTTTCTTGTTAAACTTGATCATAAGTCAATTTACTGGTTATTTTCTAGTTAATTTCCTTGTAGCCTATATGCAAAGCCATGTGTTGCATGCCTAAACAATAAACTGCCAGTGCATCAAAGATCAAACATCTATGCAAATATGATAGAGCTGTTTGTTTACTGGTATGTTCACATGATTTTATGCTTCACTTTCTAAACAAAAAAAACAAATCCAATCCTCTTACAGATGGTAGCCTAATGTTTAAATCCCAGTCAGACACATCAAACAGTGACAAATTAGGAGGGTGGGAGACTGGACCACGTTTGTTTACCCGGTAATGTGCCTAGCAACACTTCAGGAGAGGGCGGGAAAAGTCGTCCTTGCAGGCCCCTGTAGCTGAGAGGCTTGCCCCTCGCCTCGACTGGCAGGGTGTAGCATAACAACAACAGCTAAAATATTGAAGGCGAGAGGCGCAGACCAACCAGCACGCTGTATCCAAGGGCAGTTGCGATGGAAACAAAGCGCACGTGCTCACGCTGCGAGCCTGTTGCCAACGCGTCAGCGTCTCCCCCCGCTAGCAGCCAGCCATCCAGCACGCTTGCCGGCCCGCCTGTCATCCGACGTTAGTGCGAACCGCGCGCGGCCGAGGCTTTGAGGAGGAGGGGCTGGGTGGAGCCTCCCTCTCTCTCTCCCCCTCCTTTTTAATCCTTTCAGCGTGTTTTTCTCTCTTTCTCTTTCCCTTCCTCCTTCCTTCCTCCCTACTACCCCCTCCCCCTCGCCCTTCCTATCCCTTCTCCTCTTCTCTCTTTCTCTCTGTTTCTCTATGTCTCTCTCTCCCTCTGTTTCTCTATGTCTCTCTCTCCCTCTCTCGCCCTTCTCTTGTTGTCTCGAGCTCTCGTCCCTCGACCGACACATAGACAAATGTGCGCACACACGGTCATCCACACAGTCTCAAACACACCAAAACAAAAACAAGCAGCATGGCTTGTCAGGCGGGGGGGGGGTGACATATCTCTCCCTGCCCTCGAAGGCGGGTGGTACTGGGGGGGTGGTACTGGGGAGCTGGGAGCCTTCAAAGGGGTCGGAGTGGACGAAGCAGAGATGTTCCCACTACCTCCTTTGTCTGGTGGCTCGCCAGTCGTCCCCAGTCTGTGGCGAGCTGTTGTTTTCACCACCGGACCCTTTAATGGACAGACATCGTCTTTACTGAATCATTGATGATACCCCTCGCTGCATGGGGCAATGAAATGATCGGAGCGGTGTTGGTGGTGCCCCCCCTGGTTTTTGCCCCCCTCCTGTGCCCCCTTTGCCCCCCTCCTGTGCGTGTTGTGTTAAGCGACGTGGGACTCGGGGGGGACCAGGGCTAAATAATGCAGACGGTCTGTCTGAGCGAAGGTATCCTCAGATCCCCTGACCTGATGAAACAATCAGGTGGCAACGAGGCACTGTGGCGCTGGGGACACCGGCTCAGCCCCGGTGAACTCGACCACCTCGGCATTTCAGACATGACGTGTTGCTCTCGTAGAGACGGGAGCCAGTGCTGGTCCCAGAGGCATTTCTTATAGCGAATGGCAATGTCTGAAGCAACAAATGCTTCTCTAAGTGATTTTTTAATGTTCAGACGGAATTAGCAACAGCAGGGGTCCACTATACTCCATTGAATGTGCTGTGCAGACACAAAATCATCAGACATGCCCATCTCAGTGTGGAGGTGTGTCACGACTCACCTGGTATTTTTCACCTGAAATTCGCAGTTGCTGTTTGAAGACTCCGCCACAAAGAGATTTTGGTTACGTTTTGTGATCACTATCAGAACAAGTGAACAGGAAATGATCTATGTTTAATACAGTTGTTCACAGTTCAAAATAAATCTTCTAAGGAAATGGGGACAAAAAGAAGTCCTTATCCTTCACTGTATTTTTTTTTTGTTATTGTTTTTGATATCAGTTAAGAGTAAATCTGTGGGTGTCGTCACTGACCCTAAGCCTTGATGTGAGATTAATGGTGTCTGTTTTTCAGACACAAAGACATGTTATTTTTCTGAGCTGAAAAAGACCTGGAAAACAGGATTAGCCTCTATCAGGGTCTAAGCCTGAACAGATTGACTGGGATGAGATGCTGAGGCGCAGCGAGTGGGCCCTTGCCTGCTTTTGACTCTAATGATGTTGACATGAGTAAAAACCGTTGTGTTTTTAACACCCATTGCATGAGATCTAAGCGTAATCTTCTGATAGCGAGCTCTGTTGGATTTCCAGTATGTTTGTCATATGTTTGTTGTTATTGGCATGCGGTGGGAACGGAAGTGGTGTGGATATTTAGTGATCAGTTGTTGGAGTAAAGAATAATTTACAGGAATGGCAGGTGCGTTGACATTTGTATGTCAAGAATTTGTAATTATTTTTCACCTTTGCCAAACCCAAAGACCTTTTCTAAATGAACATTCCGAGCGTTCTTCAGCATCACCTTTTCTGCCATTGTGTCAATCATGGCCTTTGGTTTCGTGATTTGCTTTTTCTCTGTTTTCTTTTTCACCAATATTTTGTCAACCGTTCCAAGGACACCGGGGCAGATGATACGTTGTGGGCATGTAGCCCCACTAGGCATCCACCCACCCCACCCCCGACTGCTGAAAGCCAGGAAAGTTTTCACAGAGTAACTCGCCAACTTTTGTGCCCATGATTATGACATTTTTGTGGTATTTTGGTCTCAAGGAGATACATCAACTCAGCCCATAACTGCTCATTTGAGTTGTATACCACCTAGTAAAAGATGTAAATACAAAAATTGGGATTTTCAATCAGCAGTATCTTTTGGTATGCTTACCCATCGCCATATTTACTCAAATCAGGAGCCAAAACAATTTTATGCCGACGTCTTGTGATGTAAAGGTTCAAAGTTAACTAAATTCGACATTCTTTAGATGTATGCCACATTTTTTGCAATTCTGTCCATAGGAGACACTGCAACTGCTTGGACCCCTATGATCACCACTTCTGGATGTGGACATGTGTATCTGTGCAGAGTTTTTACAACACACACACAATCTTAAACACATGCACACATGCACATACATATCCACAAACCCATGCATACAGATGCACACACACACAAGTATTTAATCAGACATATGTATTGCAAATGCACACACACACACACTCACTTATACATTCTGACACACATACACAATGGTAGGCACATGCACATACACACATATTGTAAAAATGTAGGCACACACAGTATTGCAGAAACATGATCGCCGGAAAATAGCAGATGTGTATTTGTGCAATGTGGATACAGACAAATATTGGTGAGTTGCTTTGCCTTAGTATACTTTGTCTGTTGTTGCAGACTTGTCTTTGTGAAGCACTTCACACACACGTACACGCATACATACTGGCGCACTATGACAAATACCTAGAGATACTACAAAGCAGTGTGTAATATGTTACCATAACGGCAGAAATGTGCTTGTGCAATACAAATGCAGACAGATAGTGTTACATGATCACCTCACAATGCTGCATTTAACATCCAAAGAAAACAAATCACACTTCTCAACTTCTCTCCAACTCATGTTTGCATAGTCACCCATTTTCAGACTATCAATTCATAACCAGTCAGCCGTTCTTGTGTGGTAGTCTAGCCTAAAGGTGCTCAGGAGCTGAAAGCTCTTGAGACTTAATGGTCTATGAAGAAAGAATGGTAACCCTTCATTTTACAGTTCCTTAACTACTAAGTATTTACCTATAAAACATGGTAAGCCCACACACAAAGACGCATACAAACACACACATAGACACACAGGCGTGCTTAGTATTTTATGTGTAGGGGTTTCTTAGTATTTCATGTAGTTTCTCTGTATTGACCTTGTTACCTGTGGTAATTACCTAATAATAATACTACAAAATATCATGTATTTACTAGTTAAATACTCTGTAACTAGACAGTTAAAAGGAAGGTTGCTGAAATAGGGAAATTAAATATTTAAAAATAAATACCCTTATGCATTTTTTTGTAGAAGGTGATGCAAGTCTATTCAGAATCTTTTTTTTTTTATCTTTTATATCTTTTATCTTTAAATCATCTGTTGAGACATTAGAAAGAAGATGTTTTTCTGACCTCTAACCTGACTTATGAATCTTACCATCACCTCGTTTTTTCCTTGGCTGGCATGTCTAATATGCAGTAGCCACTCATGTTTTCTTTGACTGGCATGTCTAATATGCAATAGCCGCTCATGTTTGTGTCCTAGGATGTTTGTGTCAGTTTAGAAGCTGTGGGATTTTGGGTAACTGTATAATATTCTGTAAACAAAGAGCTTGGCTGTAATATAATTTACAGCCACTCTTGCCCCCACAGCTTTCATCGGCTTAACTGCAAATACTTATCTTCGGGTGTTTAGTTTTTTTCCTGATTGCGTACCCCCTCCTTTTTGTCTAGAATATTACTGTGTGTGTGTGTGTGTGTGCATGTATGTGTGCGCTGTAGAGTCACATAGATCATGGTGGGGCAGCTGACAGGATTACATTAGGGTAGTGGTTCAGCTGTTCTTCGTTTCACGCTTGCCACAGGTGTCTCGTGGGATATGTGGGACACTCCTACGGACATGTTTAAATTCAGTAAAGGTCTGTGCTCTCTTGGGAAAGTCAATGTAATGTCATTTGTAAAAAGTCACTACTGATAATATATGAATTAGTTACTGGTATACGTACAGTGCAGTGTTTCTATGTGAAAGAACAAAGATACCATTGAAGCAAAATATCAATTTTTGAAATATAAATATTTATTTTTGTACATCATAATCTCTTCACTCATAAGCAAATCCTGTCATTACAAAAGCTTACAAAACACCTCAGTTTCTGTCTTCCGTCTCACCAAAAAAGTTTTATCCAAAAAACGTCAAGTACCAAAAGTCTTTGCATGCAAGAAAAAAAGCTTGTCTCTTTAACAGTGTAAAGCCTTCTGGACCCGTGAAAAACTTGAGGTGAGGATCTACAGTGGTGTGCTCTCAGTATTAAATCACAGCTGAAGACAAAATACAAGCACAAGACATGTCAAGACACTTATGTTGTATAATTTACAAGCCGATCGTCCTACTCGACCCCTATCTTCATTCATAGAACAAAAATGTACTTGGCAATGCGCAGCACTTCTGTCAGAGACTATATACACACTATTGCACACACTACACTTCTTTTTCATAGTTCATAGAAACCCATTCACATTCATCCCTTGACTTTTTTTTCCAGTCTCCATTTCAGCCTTAAAGTGACTTCCATGAGAGAATTAAGGCCATAACAATTGACACACAAATCCAACACTGACAACAAAACCCCTGGGTCACTCCAAAAAGAGAAACAGGGCAAGTATATAAAGTTACAAAAATGACAATAACAAAGTTGTGTGCACCCCGGGGCTTAAAAAAACAAAGCCGTTCGCTACTAACTTTTGTTCGTAAGACATTTAGCAGCTTTACAAACTCGTGAGGAAGAACAACACAATTTGCGCAAACACAGTAAAGGTAGTTGCTTGTATATTGCTTGGTTAAGAAGAGCCCAGAGGCAAAAAACGAATGCACATGCAGTACTGGAAATTCGACAATGCCTTGACATATGGCATATGGGTAGCATAGGAAGGTATTCAAACTATTTGTGGTGATATTTACGTAAGATTGCAGAGGGACTAGGATGGAAGAAAGAGACGTTCTATCCCTACTGTGCTGGCAGTGGCAGATGGCTGCGACACATTCTCAAAGCTTAAGTCTACAGTGACTCAGTGCCTGTGCCTAGCCACCTGTGATATTACGTAATCATCAATATTCCTAGTGATAAGTACTGTTCAGTGCTGAGGTGCATGTTTTGTTCTTGCAAAGTACTCAAAGGCCATTTTTTTTTCCTCGCTCCTTTTTCTTCTTCCATATCCAAGCAAATGTCTGTACAGGAGGCCAGGACAATCCTCCTACGGGCATTTTCTGTCCAGATCTCTTCTCTCCACATTCACGTGGCCATGCTTCCCACTCCAACGTGATATGAATATGAGGTCATCGTACAGTAACAGAGAGTAACCGAACATTTGAAGTGTTTAAGGGTTATGTTGACGTGGTGATGCTGGTCAGGCTGGTGCGCAGCTGGGAGGGGGAGACGGGATGGAGGTGGAGAGGTCTTTAGGGTGCGCTGCTAGCTGTGGAGAGAGGTCTCGTTAAGGGTTACGCGACTAGCTGCTGTTGCTATTCAGCAGAGGGTCTTGAGCGCCTTCCCGGAGGAGCAGAGAAGAGTCTGCATGTGGCAGGGCATGGGCGACTCCACCTCCACCGCCTGTTCCGGCCGGAAGCTGAATGGTGGCACGCGCTTCTTCAGGATCTGCCCGATGCCCATGGAGGGGAACTTGGAACCGGCACTGCTACCACGCCTGTGCTGGGGGCTCTCCGGGCCCTCACTGCCCCCACTGCAGCTGCTGCCTCCGCTGCTGGGCGGGCTGGCGCCCGTGTCCGGCCAGTCGGAGGCCGAGGAAGGGCTCTTCTTGGGCTGCGGGGCCACGATGGCCACGGGCTGGCTGGGCGGCAGCGAGGGGATGGTGGGGATGGTGGCCTTCTTCAGGTAGGACGTCTCGGGCTGGAAGGCGGAGACGTGGCGCGGTGGGGAGAGCGCGCCGTTGGTCAGCTTGTACCACGGCGACGGCGGCGTCTCCTGCACGGGCTCCTTGGTGTGGCCCGAGTTCCAGGAGTGGGCGGCCAGGGCGGACGGCGGCCGTGCCGGAATGTCGACGGGCTTCCGCTTGGGCTTGGACTTAGACTTGTCCTTCTCCCTCTCCTTCTTGTCCTTGTCTTTGTCCTCCTGGGGCTCCTGCCGCCTGGGCGACTGCGGCGTCTGTGGGAACAGGGGGTGGATCTCCAGGTACTCTAGCGAGGAGGAGGCCACACAGCCTCCCTGACCGGAGTATGCGTCCTTCAGTCCCCCAGTCACAGCACGCAGTAGGCCTGAAAAAGACAGAGACAACAAAGGGTTAAGTACACAAACAACATAAATAACGATGCACTTTATCTCAGCTCATCTCACGTTATGGTATTATACACAACAATTATCTGCCATTGAGATCTATAAATATCTTGTTGTTGTTTTTTTAAATTTCCTGGAAGCCCTTCCTTTTCACCACAGAATTCCACTTCATTTAACCGCTCCATTTCAAACAAAGTATTTACAACAACAAAGCTCTAATATTTCTGAGGAAGACGATCCAACTATCAATAGCCCAAAAGATAAGTTGAAGGTAATTCCAGTTGAGCCACTGTGGAAGTCCTTTTGAGAGACATTTGGTTCTTTGTTTCTGACAAAATTGAGTTTAGAGAAACATTCTTTTTGAGGCCACGAGCAGATAGGCTGGGTGGTGTAACTTGATAAGTGACATCAAGCAGAGATATTTTAAAGTGAAATAAAAAAAATCTCTTAAGGCGGTCTAGACAGACATGCTAGAACTTGTTCTGCATGTTCTGGGCGTGTGATTTGCACCAGATGTGAAAGTATGTATTTAAATATTGGTTGGCATATACCAACATGTTTTTACCTTCCTTATGTATACCACTTAGTTGAAATGAATGCCCAAAATCCAGATAAGTTGGTGACTATTGTCACTAATCTGTATCTTTGGCAAGATGTGTGATAATTATAAGTGTCATAGTCTCCCTTACTGTAGGTGCTGACATACATACAGACTCACATGTGAAACCTGATTAGAAGTCATGTTAATGAGCCACTCTTTGGTGTTTAGATTTGAAAGTCTCTGCTCTTAACGCCTCTCACCTGACTTGTGCTTCTTCTCTTTGGTGGGGCCCTTGCTCACGGCCAGGTAGACAGGAGTTTGCTTCGGGGGGATGGTGATCTTCTCGATATGCTTTCGCCACTGGGTCTGGAAGAAGAGTTCGTTCTTCTTTTCCTTCTCCACATTCTGCTTCTCCTAAAGCAGGGATACACTACATTAAAAACCTGCACATTTGTTTTTATTATTTGAGCAATGAAGACTAAACATAGCACACATTCCCTGTTTGCATTTTGCTGCATTATTACTAATTGGCTTCTCAGGTTGCATTGTCATGGAATTGCACAAAGGTCACACACTGACACAAACTGGCACACACGCAGGCACACTGAATCAAAAGGATTATGAGGTTGTGCACCATTACAAGTCAATGACGTGCACGTACCCGGTATTCTTTGGAAAGCCGCTTCATTTTATTGTTGAGCAAGAAGTAAACAGCGAGTGTGTGGCAGGCGCGGTTGGTGAGAACCGCGCTCAGGACCTCGCTATGCTTGTAGCCCATGTTTTCTGTCATGTGCAGCAGCACCATTTGGTTAATCTCCTCGATATGGATCCTGGGAAACGAGGGTTGAAAATGGCAGTTGAGAGGCATAACTTTATGTTTGTTTCTCTGTCTGTCTGTCTGTTTGTCTATCTATCAATCAATCAATCTACCAATCTATATCTATCTATCTTATCTATCTATCATATCTAGATGAATGGATACAGATGGAAAGATGAATATATGTATATATGGAAAGATAACAAGTAGGAATAGCTGGTATACAGTATGTTGGTGAGTGTATAGTTAGCGCACCTGTTCAGGTAAGGGGCGAGGGTGTGTGGGTTGCCCAGCTGAAGCCAGGAGTCGGACATCACTTGGTGGATGTTGGGTCTCTTGGCGGGGTCGGGCTCGAGGAGACTCTTCAGAAGGTTCCCAGCAGCTGTGTGTGTGTCGGGGGGGGGGGGGAGAGAGACAGTAAAGGGTCAGTGCCACCCTGCTGATGTCTTTTCAGAAGAGCCACAACAGTACAAAACAGAGCAGAGCAGGAGGTCTCAGTGACAGCCAGTGACAAGTACGCTTTGTGGTAGTGGTCGCCTGAGAGCCATCGCCCATGCTCTCTCACCATGAACTCTGCGTCTGCACATCAGCTGAGACACACTGAAACAAAAGGGCTCATTATAGAGCCCCTTCATTGGGTCCATGCTAATTACAATGTTCCGTGAATAAAACAAAAAAAACTATTTACGTGCTCCTACACGAAACAACAACCCACTGTTGGGAGGAGGAAGAATGCAGGCTTTCGTGGCTTGAAACCACTTGATTATTCATTTTGCAAGGCATAACAAATTTCTTTCTTAGGTAAGCACTAGAATTACCATTGTGGAGAGCCACATTATGTAAGCCTGATTCACGCACATCGATATTTGAAGGTAAGTTAGTATTGCTTTTACAGGTGCAACTCCGGTTTGTCCAGTTGCAAATAATATACAGCTGCCAACACACTCAAATCAGTTGTCAGTCGGATGGAAAGGCATTAATTAGGTTGTCGTGACTTGAAGTGCTGAGCAGATTTCCAGTGAACAACCACACACCTTTCCTTTTTTATAGCCATACCACATGTGCACTTGTAATCTTAACACTTGGTTCACTGGTATTTAGCAGATGTTTATCGTACACGGACTTGCAACATTATCCAG
This sequence comes from Alosa sapidissima, assembly GCF_018492685.1. Classification (NCBI taxonomy): domain Eukaryota; kingdom Metazoa; phylum Chordata; class Actinopteri; order Clupeiformes; family Clupeidae; genus Alosa; species Alosa sapidissima. The sequence goes on along the minus strand of NC_055961.1, from coordinate 34,227,121 downwards.
AGAAGAACATCAATCAGAGATTTCCAAAGAACCATACAATTATATGAGATATATCCCTGTCCCAACAACCACTAGTCTCCCGGAAGAAAAAAAGAGTTCCTGCGAAATCCAATTTGCCCCCTGGCTCCAACACTAACTTTAAGGCATCTAGAAAGCGAGTCCACAACCGCCCTTTTGCATTAAAGGAACATCAGACACAGATGTCTGGAGTAGAGGGAGGCGTAAGGCTGTGGATATAAACGGACACTTCACAACATCATGTGAGAGACACCAGGAGTGTGTTGCTCATTAAGCTCCAATTGAAGACGGCAAACGTCTGCGGCCAGTCACTCTGGTCTGGATATATATACTGCTCAAAAAAATTAAGGGAACACTTCAATCATACACTGGATCGGTACTCTGACACTGTTTGGCTCTGAGCACAAGTAAAACTTTTGAGGCGAGTGTTTTATTTTGCAAGAGCTGTCAGACATGTACTTTGAGAATGGAGAAAAGGGTGGAAGGTTTCAAAAAATGTGTTTTAACAATTGTGGAAAACTGTAAGTGTTCTAAACAGTATATATTCACACAATGACAGTAGGTCGATCAAAACTATAAAGCTGCTGCCACAAGGTACCTCATTGGTGAATTGAAGGACAATCTCCCATTGAAAGATCTGAGCTCTTCATATTATTCACAGATCTCAACAGGAGCTCTCTCTCTCTCTTATCTAATACATCTACACAAGTCAGTGCTTGTGTGCTTCTGTGGAAAAGGATTGCTATCTCATATCTGAGGACGTGAAGTATGGCATGCTCACCTGAGGAGAGGTTCGTTGGCAGGGGGTTCATCTCTCTGTCCACCATCTTCTGGTGCAGGGCCCGCAGGCTGAAGGGCTCGACCGTGAAGGGCAGTGTGCCGGTCAGCATGGCATACATGTTCACCCCTCTGCACATTAACCAAACAAAGAAATACTTGTTTAATCAATTCAAATATACACATTTAAGATGTCAAATTCAGCTGGCGAGGGTGGGTGGGTAAGATTTTGAAAAATGCAATGAAGTGTGTCACTCACATCGACCATACGTCCACTTTGGGCCCGTACTTCTTGCGGGACAGCAGTTCAGGGGCCGCATAGGCGGGGCTGCCACACTGCGTGCTGAAGGGATCTGTGTAGCCCAGGATTCCAGCACAGTTGCTGAGGCCAAAGTCTACAGAGAGAGAGATAGAGAGAGAGTGAAGGTGTCAGTGGTCCACATGCTGTTTTTGGGACAGCATTTTACGGGACTGGCAGTGAACACTTGAGCTGTCCATCACACGTAGGCGTCGTATAAGGGGCCTGTCTACAGAGCAAGCCTTGCACAATGGTGAGAGGTCATTTAGCTTTAATGGGTATTTATGAGGCTCAACTCGCCACATGGGAAAAGGTTACATTTCCTTTGTATCTTTAAACAGTAGATGATCATCATTTAAGTGTCTTTCTATTAATACATCTATAAATACATTGCTGAATGTAACCATTTTTGCATTTTTGTTTATGCATATTTGTTGCCTGTTGTTTGTATATTTATTGCTAATCTACAGACTATAAAATGCAAAAGATTAAAATGGGATCAGAAGCACAATTATATTTTTGAATGCATAAAACACAAGCTTACCGATTAATTTGATGTTGTCATGTTCATCCAACAGAAGGTTTTCAATCTTCAAATCTCTGTGAGAAAGCAAAACAACATGCAGCTGTCAATTTAAATGGAGCAACTGTCAATGTGGTCCAACTCACTGAGCAACAAAAGCCTTCGCAAAGGGGCTTACCCCCATTTAAAACCATGGCACCCTGTTTGTCTATATGGGCCCCCCTCCCCATAGATACAGTACAATCACCGGCATATCTACATGGGCCATCTGTGTTCACACACTATTCCAATTCATAACCAATCTGACACTGAGTTTCTGAAGGGGTGTCTGTGTGAGTGTGATTACTGGTATACAAAAAGAAAGTCAGTGAATGTAAGTTAAAGTGGGAATGTGACTGTTACTGTAGCTGTTGTGAGTGAATTACATTGTGTGAATGTGTCTGAGTGTGTGAGAGATTGAGTGAAGGAGTGTGTGTGTGCGTGTGTGTGTATGTATGAGATAGGGGGATAGAGTAAATAAGTTGAGAGAGAGGGATCTCTCGGCGGTTCTCACCTGTGCACCACGCCGGCGCGGTGGAGATGCTCAACGGCCATGACCAGCTGCCGCACGTACTTCTGCGCCTCACGCTCCTCCAGGCGCTTCTTCTCATAGATGTGGTTCATGAGGTTGCCGCCTGGACACAGCTCCATCACCAGGTAGTAGCTGTTCTCCGTCTCCAGGATGTCCAGCAGCTGCGTGATGTTGGGGTGGCGGATCATCTGCTGGATCTGGCCCTCGCGCCGCAGGTTCTTGGTCACGTACGAGTCCTTCTTGGCCTTCCTCTTGTCGATCACTTTCACTGCCACCTACAAGTGAACGGAGACATGGATTTAATACATATGAGTCACTTAGCAACACTAGATAATCATGTTCTGGGAGAAATGCTACACTAAAATAGTTGATTTGCATGATTTTTCAGGGCTTATTCAACTGGATTTCACATTTATTGAACACTAAATGATCTCTAAATTAGCTCACTATACACAAACCCCAGGCCTTTTCTCCGGCTTTGTGTGGAAAAGAGCCATCATTCCACCCCATGTGACACTGGGGCTGAACAGGTGAGGCTGAGCACCAGAGCTGCTGTCACACCCATTAACCCTGCCTGGGGCACGCACTCACATTTGTGTGTGTGTGTGTTGGGGGGTGTTGGTTAAGGGGGTTCACTGGACAGATACAAGAACAAACAGGCCCCACTGGGCCCCTCTCTTTCCCACTCCCATGGGAAGACAAGACCCCAAATGGCTTGTTAATTTCCCCCATTTGTCACGTGCGTGTCGCAAAGAGCTAATGCTGGATAAACACACGACGAGCCCCGGTGGCAACAAATGTACACAGTAACCCTGAGACGAGTCTGAAGGGCTCACCCAATTCCTTGATGATGACCCCCCTCTCCCCGCCACACAAAGGTGAATGTAGACAGAAATTCAGATCAAGTAGGGGCTGACAGTTGACCGATCTTTCGTTCACCCCACAAATGCTCCAAGCTATAGCACAATAAAAAAGGGGTGATTTGTTATGCTTCTGATGAAAGCACCTCACGCATAATCCCTGCCACTCAGGCTAGGACAAAAAAAGAGGGTTCAAGAGGCTGCCTGGCTGTCTCGCCTTTACAAATCACGGGCCACGAGAAACCATTGAGAAAACAAGTCATACATGACCAATTGAGCAAATAATTAGATCAATTACCCTAACAGAGGGATCCCGAGTGTAAGGTCAGAGGGAATTTGGGGGGGGGGGGGGGGGGCACACTGTCCCCACCCCAGCCTTTAGAGAATCTCCTCTGATGGTAATTCGGCCCCACTGTATGCTCAGGCGACAACAAAGGACTGGCTCTTTTCGCTGAAGCCCACGTTGTCGATGAAGGGAGGTGGGAGTCAGGGTGTGTGTGTGGGGGGGGGGGGGGGGGGGGCTGAGGTGGGGGCTGATGTTGGGGGGGGCATGGGGGGCTGCTTGCCGCCTCTGCCGCCGCCTACGGGCTCCTGCCCGACACATTGTTTATCATTCCCTCAGACAAAGAGTGGGTGCGGGGGAAAGTGGGTTAGATATGATCACACAACAGACACACACACACACATACACACTCTCTGGGAGCATGTGCTATCTTCTCACTGCTTGCCCACCCAGCCCCACCCCCACTGTTTTTCCTGGTGATGTCAGATCGATCCTGTGCGAGCAGGCGTATGGGCAAGCGAGCAAGCAATACAACAGCTCTAGCGGAGGAGAGAGAGAGAGAGAGCACGAGGAGGACTAGTGCTTTGCTTTGTGATTTCGAGGGTTTGCATCATCGCCCGGGCGGCGTGTCTCTCTCCTTGCCACAGCAACAGGGAAAGAGGGGGGCTCTAAGGGGGCTCACTGGGGTTGGCGTAATCCTTCATATGCTAAGTAGGAATTCCAGGTCACACATTCAAAAAACAGAGACACTTGTTTTTTTCACCCCACATGCTAATTGACTGCCTGTGCACAGCACAGCACACCCACAAATAAGTTTAAACACACAAAGCAAATGATGACAAAAACAGCAACTCCAATGCTAGATCAAAAATAAAACAAAAAAACCCCTCAAGAACACCATTCATGAATAAATCCCCTTAAATGGGTAATGTAAGATTTACACCTTTCTCTTCCAGCTGTAAATCTCCTCTTAAGAGCCTGTGTGTCAGAGTAGCCTAATGTATTCTGATGTCAGGGACTTAATTAGTCTCTCCAGGTTCACACTGCTTGGTGTTGATCACTCTCTCTAGGGTAAGCTGTGATTAATACAGACACCTTTATAAGATCTTGGACTGCCACTGTTATCTAATATCAGGAAGGTGTTACTACAACTCCAGGTAAGATAAGTTACTATAACTGGCCTTAGCCTAACCCCCATATAACCCTAGAGGGCTCAAGAAATAAGAGTGCTCACAAGTATGTATCAGCATGTGCACAATATCAAAAGACAATTATCTAACAAGCAGCCCTGTTCATTATTTAATGAACATTTAAAAGAAATAAAAAACGTGACAACTGCACACACACACACACACACATATATATATATATATATATATATATATATATATATATATATATATATACATATACATATGTGTGTGTGTGTGTGAACTAAGTTTTTAATTCATCACAATCACTTCATCTTACCTTCTCCCCTGTCAAAGCGTGAAGACCCTCTCGAACTTTAGCAAAGGAGCCTTCTCCCAGTTTTCTTCCTATTAGATAATTTCCAACTCTTTTCGTGTGATAGAAGTTGCGAAGGATGTCCCCAGGTGGACTACTATTAAGTGTAGGTAAAGCATTGTCTGTCCCGTTGGAATTCGGAGCTTTCACTCCGACAAGTCTTTGACCGTCGACCACCATCTCCTTGACAGCTTGTATCGGAACCAAATGTGCTCAGTGCGCTCTCACACGCCGTTGTTACCTACAACCACGTATGTCTCCTTACGTGTTCTAAAATGAAATCGGCTCTGTCAGCAACGTACATCTGAAGTAAAGTCCCTTCTACGCTGTCGTTGTCCCTAATAGCCTGTTGCGTACGTCTTAACCGAAATTGGCACACGCACCACTTCTCCAATCTGACGCTTTGTCTGACGTGAATGAACCATGGAAGCGTCAAACCCCAGTTGCGCTATCAACAGTTTTTAATCTTTACTGAAGAAAATACAAACGACAGACAAACCAATTAATGTCTTGACATAAAGTCTCCAGCAATGTCTATGAAATATACCCACGTCTAAACGTTGAGCGAACAATCAACAGAAATGTCAGAAGCTGCTGATGACATCCACATCTAACCACAGTTGCGATATACTGTTGAATGCTTTGTGTGCGCTAGGCTGTTTAAAGCAAGTTTCCCGGGACTAGGGGTAGGCGTGACTTGTTTTTCTGAAAAATCCTCACCCAGTTACTAGGTTGAAATTCTGTCCAATCAGCTGCGTTGGCAAGGGCACTTGTGCCTGTGCCATACATGCTTGTGAATGAAGCTCCGCCCTCAGACCCATGCGGTTCACAACAAAGACCATGTTGCGAGGGGAAAACTGTCGGGACGTGACTTTTGACATGTTAAGGTTACGGCACTGACTAATACCTGGTCAGGCAACTGCTTAACCTATGGCTACTTCAAATAGGCCTATTTCCGTGGTGTGGGGATAGTCAGGTAATAAACTGATAATAAGTTGCCTAAAGCCTCGGAGATATGACTTCAACCAGTACAGTAGCCTAGGCTATAATAGGCTAACATGTAAACAGATGTAAAGTAGGCTTTCTCCCCCAGTTAATCTCTAATACAAGAGAACCAGGCATAACATTGGTAGCCTATCCGTTATTGGTTGCTCTGTCAGCCTAGGTCTAGGCTAGGCCTTACTCTGGTGTTACACCTGTATAAGGTCTTGCAAAACAATATTGTAGGCCTAGTCTGCATTCACAATTTAGAACGTCAGTCAGACAGTCACAAAGATAAGGTTTGATTCACTTAATGTGTAGTCTGCTTGACCAAGTAGGGCGATCATAGGTTTGTGCATTTGAATATAGCCTAGCCTAAGATTTTTTCAAGGTGCGTTACGTTACTTGATATTCTCAGAAATTATGCAACGTTTCTTGTCTAACTGAATTTTTCTGACATTATTGCATTTTGCAACAATTAGCTTAAGTAACGGGCGGTGGTTTCATCATCTGCACACGTGTATCATCCATCATAGCAATTTGTTTACATTACCATGTGGATGGATGCTTCTAACAACTCAATGCCACCCTGTGGCAAGATTTGGCATAGCGCTCAAACGATAGTGCACATCCTTTGTCTAAAATAATATGTAGATACAGTGGGGTGACTTTATAAAGGTTAGGTTTTAACACTTATATTGTATCCAACACAGCCACGACAAATGTAATACATGCCAATATAGCCTACAATATATTTATTTTCAATGCATCAGATTTTACGTTTTCACACGTTGTTGTCCAAATTATGATTGTCTAGTTACCCCATCATAATCGTAAATCAAAGCAGTAATACATGACAATATACTGCCATCTACCGGTGAACAGTGGAACCCATTCAATCCCGTCCTGCCCTTCGCCCGTCCACCGCTACCACACCATACCAGCCGACTATCTGCTTGTCGAGCCACCACCACTAACACAAGCGGACATGTTTGGCCGGCCTCTTGGTGGAGTGTAAATATACATTTATCTTGCACGATAAAGGAATACGTAGCCGAGGCCGGGAACCATGGACGCTGTCAATGCATTTAACCATGAGGTTAGTCTGTCCTTGGTACAGTCATTGGGAAGATGAGAATTGCTAGAGTGACTGAAGTTAGCTAGCTTGCTAGCTAGCTATGTTGTCTTTGACCATCTTGCTAAGCTAGTTCGGGCTGTGTGGGGTGGAAGGCCGCAACTGGCGCTCAAGGCCTGTTGTGTAAATGTAGTTCTTTTACAGTACATTACGTCTGCTCCACGAAAGGAATCATACTCTTGCTAGTAACCGCCACATGTTGTTTAATCAAAGGTGCTTTCAGAAGTGCCAAACATTGCATCGTTGGCTAGCTTGATATGTGGCTAGCTAGCTAGGATAACTGGCTCACGGAGTACAGTAGAGTTTAGCAAGTATGTGAAGCCAACCAGTCAACCAACGTTTGCTAGCCAACAGTATCACGCTATGGGACCTGTGAGTTGGCTCCCTAAAGAAAATTGCAACCCCACTATGCAAATGTTATTCGATTTTCAATATTACCACACTGGAAGAGCTACTTTGCGACCAAACACAACGTTACTTTTTTGCTTCATTAGATGGGTAGGGTTAGTTCAGACAGCATCGGTTAGCAAGCTTACAGGTGACCTAGCATGGTAACGTTATGATTTGGGTTGAAAATGTACGTTAGCTTGCTAGAGCAAGCTGTAACTTCAGCGAGGAATTTGGATGTTGCATGCCTTATGCACGACTCTATGCATGTATTATAGAGTTGGGAGCACTTATCAAAAGCTCTTCTACTGCCGTTTATGAGAGGGGAGGCCAAAGGAGTGGTTACCAGTTGACCCGCATCAGCCTTTGATCAGTCAACAATACAAGGAGAGTTGTTTCTGTTGTGATACGGAATGGATAAAGGATGACATGAGAGAGTAGTTGAAGTGGACCTCAACGTTTACCACTTCTCTGAAAATTCTATGGAGGGAGTTTGTTTGGGCGCGAGAGATGACAATTGTTCATCATATGACCATGTTTTGTGTTAAACCCTAATTGTATGTACGTTAAACCTCTAAAACATGTATGTCGGTATAAACATGTACATGTTTTGTTAATTTGTATTATGTACTTTAAGCACCTTAGGACAGGGCATATTTTCAAAAATATTAATCTTATTTGGAAGTGTGTGTAGGACAGAACTGAAGACAGGCAAACCAGTAACGTTAGCCAAACACACATGCTGCTTAGAGTAATGCTAATGCAGAGTAGTAAGATTCACATAAGTGTATCCTCAAGCTGAATCAAGAGTAATCGTTTGAATGGATGACACTGCTGGTCTCATCCAACTTGCCCCATTGCATGGAATTTTGCAACATAAATTGTATCTGCATCAAATTAAAAGTGACATGTTTCAAAATAAAAACACAACGTTACAGCAAACAACACTGACTGAAAAATAACAAAAACAGTGCCATAGCTGAGCTGATGGTCACAACAAAGAATAGGCCCTTTTATGAGTCACTGTTGGATTGTCTATTGTGCATTAAATCCTGTACACCAGGCACTCTCATGGGATGGCAATTATTAAAGTTTTGTACAGATAGTACCAGCAGCTTGATTATTAAATGCCCCCATATTGGTGGACATGTTATTAACCATGATCTCATTGTGTTGATTGATTCCCTGTTTTCCCCACGCTATGTTTTTGGGGTTTCTTTCAGTTGTTCTCTCTGATGGACTCAAAGCCCCCAATCTCTCGGGCAAAGATGATCTCCATCACAAAGTCTGCCATCAAAGCTATAAAGGTATGTAGTGGAGCTATGCTGATTGTAGAGGAAGCAGTCCCAGTTTCACTTGATCATTCTTGCATAAAGAGCCTTATCCTGAAGGCCACTCACTGTGATCATAGTCTTGACTTGCACCCAATTAATATTTCTACTTTTTTTTTGCAGTTGTATAAGCATGTCGTCCAGATTGTTGAAAAGTTTATCAAAAAGGTTTGTGTCATTGATTTAAGCTTTGATTTGTATATGTTTTCTCAAAATACATATAATAATGATATAGTGATAATACTTGATTTGTTACGTATGGACAGTTTTGGGAGTAACGCATTACAAAGTAACGTGTTACTGTACGCGTTATTCCACTACTTTTAGCGATAACGAGCATGTAATAAAGTATTTTTTAAAAACAATTAACTCAGTTACAATGACTGAAATTTAAATGAGTTCGTTACTCGCGATACTCTTGTTTATCTTGTGTGAAAAATGAAGGCTACAATTTAAATGGACATCTTAAACACCTTTCCCTTTTGTTTCCAATCTCGTAAAGTGGTGCAGTAGGCACATTGTTAATCTTTCTGCTCTTCTTCGCCTAGTGCGCAAAAGCCTTGTTATATTCATTTTACATTCTTCCAACATCAACACAACACTATTATACCTACATAGCCTTGGCACAGACACGCACGCAAGTTTAACACGAGAGAAAAATGTGGATTTCACTTTCCAAATAAAGAATCCTCCACAAATAGCCTACAATATAACGACTTGAGCTATTTGCACTAGGCAATGTTTACATCGGAATTGACATCCATGGGGTTATGGGTTCATTTGTCTGCAACGGAACATACAACTTCTCTGGAACACCTTATTGAGCTGGTTCTTCAAAAGTAAAAGTTTGAGAACTCATGTACAAGGCTACTGTTTGATTTGAAGGGTTGAGACTACAATAAATAGGTCTACAAATTATGTTTGTTGTGTGTGACTGTTCAGTACTGTTCACATTGACATTTTAAAAGCAGACATAAAAGTAACTCAAAAGTTACTTTCTCTAGTAACTAATTACTTTAGACATACAGAAATTGGTAAAGTAATTCAATTACTTTTGAAAGAAGTAACTAGTAACTTTAACTAATGACTAATTTCCAGTAACTTGCCCAACACTGCATATGGATTTACTCACATAATTTGATTCAAATGATTAAAAAAATGCAGTAATTGATTTTCATGTTGTCTCCTGTAGTGCAAGCCTGAGTATAAAGTTCCAGGGCTGTACGTGGTGGACTCAATCGTGAGGCAATCACGGCATCAGTTTGGAGCAGATAAGGACGTGTTTGGGCCCAGGTTCACCAAAAACATAACAGGCACCTTCGAGAACCTCTGCTTGTGTCCATCGGAGGACAGGGTAGGAGTCACCTGCACTTTTTTAAACTCTAAATGTAATTTGTGACAGGTGTAAAATTGTTGGTGGATGATATGAAAGTCCAATTTGATTTACTGGGGTTTCTCTGGATTGTCCATCATGGAGCCTTACTTTTCCCTGCTTGAACATAGTGTAGTGTTTACTGTGTTTGGTCTGCATTTACACACATTCATGTTAAAGGGATATTCCACCATTTGGGGAAATACACTCATTTTCCACCTCCCCTCGAGTTAAACTGTTGAGTTTTACCTTTCCCCAGTTCATCCAGCCATTCTCTGAGTCTGGCAGTAGCACTTTTAGCTCCAGCTCATTGAATCAGATTAGACCGTTAGCATCTCTGCTATAAGCTAAACTGTATTTCCCCCAATGGTGGAATATCCCTTTAATCAGATATCTATCTCATGTGCATTCTAAACTAAAAACATACCTGTAATCATATATAAAGTTATCCAGCAAGGCGCACAATCATTCCTCTTAACCCTAGCACACCTATATGAAATATTTCTTTTTCTCCATCCTCTTTTGTCTTTTTTTCCACAGAGTAAGATTGTGCGTGTGTTGAACCTATGGCAGAAGAATGGTGTGTTCAAAATCGAGATCATCCAGCCTCTGATGGACATGGCCACAGGGTCCGGCAGCGCGGCTGAGGTGGCCGACGAGGACCAAGCGGGACCCAATGGAGGTGAGACACTCACTGATGCCTTAGCACTGCCGAACGTGGCCGAAGGTTCGAGCTGCTGTTGCAAATCCTAGAGTTGGTCTTTAACTGCTGAGGGACTCCTCTTGATTGTGGAATAGGAAAGCTTATGTGGAGCAAGAAACATGTAGATGTAGTACACAAGGCTGATGGGTTGAAAACAACTTGAAGTTGAAGTGCAGTTGATGCTCTGGTTTCTCATTGGTCGTTAGGCCAGATCAAGCAGCAGTGTCCATTTTTAGTTGTTGTTGCGGAGAAATAAAGGTAATATTCATGGTCACCTCGAAATACCACAGTGTTTATAGATCTTTCTGATCAGAATAACAGTGTCAGGTGAGGTTGTGTATGTGGTTGCTATAGTGATTTGTCACCGCATTGGGTTGCTGTAATCATTTGAAGCGGCTGACTCCAAGCTGATAAAGGAGCTTGTGTGCTTTTGGCTGTTTTATTGAAACTTCCATAAACAGTAATGGCAAACCAGAGATCTTTTGGAAAATGCCATTGTAGCACATTAAAATGAAATGCATTTGCAAATTAGCGCTTGTTGTTGTATGCGTTATCAGATTTGCAAGAATCACCACTATATTATAATGGTGGATGGTCTGTTTTATAAGAACCCTTTAAACCAATTGTTTTAGCTATGGTGTTTGGACCGACCTTAGAGCATTGCCACCAGTAGAGCCTTACATTTAGAAGTTTCCTACATGGTCTTACTTTTACATATCTCATGGACCTTCATGTTCTTTTTGTTGGGGAGTTTGCTAATATTTGCTAAGTGTAAGCTTTATAAGGGAGTTGTCATGACAAAACATGTGGTTAATCACATTCCTTCACAGCTTCCCCTCCTATCCCGATGAAGAAGATGCCGGAAGCTCACGCAGTCACAGCTCCGGAACATCATGTTGTGACGGCTAACTCCATTGCCGCGGCCGTGCCTCAACTTCAGAACTCTGATGCCTTCGCTGCAGTAGCACAGCTCTTCCAGTCTACCCAAGGGCAGCAGGTCAGTCGCCACTGCAGTCACTGCAGTCACTGCACTCAACTACTGCATTAGAATTTAGAGCAAGTGAAAAAGTAATGACACCAAATGTGCACAAAAAGCAAGTTTATATGACCCTTAGTGTCACTCTCTTTGCACATTTTTAAGGCCTTACAGAAAAGAAGGCCATACAGAAAAGAAATTAGCTTGGTGTACAAACTTAAGGCCTTGGTTTTGGGTCCCATTCATAATAAAGACAAGGTTTCAACAACATCTGAGACAGGTGCAGCTATGCACTTTTTCTGATTTGACACGGAACAACCCTTATAACTTGAAATGGTCTCTCCCTCTTTAACTCCAGCTCCAGCAAATGCTACAGACCTTCCAGCAGCCTGGGAAGCCCCAGTCCCCAGCCCTCACCAACAGCCTGCCAGCTCAGATGACCCTGCAGCCGCACACTGCTCCCCCAGCGGCACCCACGCCCGTCTCCATGGCCCCTCACCTGGAGGATTCTGTCGAAAAGGCCACGTTTGACACGGTGAGTCACACAGACCCACCTGAAACACAGCCTCGTTATCCAGTATCCTCTTGTACTCTGAGGGTTAGAGGTCCGTGCTGTGTTGGCAGATGCTTCAGCCTCCCACCTAACTAGGGTTGGGCAACGAAACACGGTTCTAATATGGCACCGGTGCCGACGCAAACGGTAGTAACTGCATCGAATAACAACGTGGATTTCGGTGCCTCATTTCGGTGCTTAAATAGCGTTTTTTTAAATTATTTTTTTTATACGAGGCATCACTGCATGTCATGCACCATCTCTAACGTCTTGCTCTGATAGCAACACATCCAGATACAGTTAGCTAACATAAACACTGGATAAACCAGAGGGGTGCACCACATAGGCGAGTGGACAATGTTTGACAGCTTGCGTGAGCCCAAGTAGCTTACTTTAAGGCGATATCGTGAGCTCCTGTCAAAATCTAGCAGTGGGCCTAACTACATACAAGCAAAAGGCTATGAAACAACATCAACAGTAGCCTATATGTTACACAATATCCTTGCTAATGCACTAACTGGCATTTATTTGAAATGTTATCAGCAAAGTTCTAAGGTGAAAACTTTATTTCACGTGGTGTTCTGAACAACATAATGGCATGATATTAATCGTTCATGTGCATGAGGCCCATATAGCATCACAATGAATATGAAGATCATGTTAAAAGTTAGTTGGCAAAAACATAAATATGTAGGTTACATACGTCACTGAGCTGTCAAAGTGGGTACGAAACCATCTCCGTACGTTATCGCTAATTAAACTCAGCTGACTGGTGTTAGCGCATAGCCATAGTTGCTGTTAAAATGCCTACTAGGCTAGCGCTGGGAATCTAAACACTTCAACACACTATTGCGTGTTATGGGTTAAGACATGACATTTTTTGAAGCATTTGGGAACACACTGAATTAACTGGAAAGTAGAGTCCCTGTTAGATTAGCTTGCTTGCAAATGCCGTTGTCCATGACCTGGCAGTTCTATGGGAAGTGGTTTTAACATACCTTATGGCAAACCGCCTATACTGGGTAAACTTGAAAGCAGAGCTTACCATTGTGTGTGCATGCATGGCAAGCTGTTTTAACATTTCAATGTATTATTCGTAGCAGCTATGAGATATTGATAGTAAATTGAATATAACAGTTCAATTTCATGTTCAAATTTGTCTTATCAATAAAAAAAAAGCAATTCATGCTTTAGACCATTTTAATTTAAAACATTTTAAAAACAAAGTACCGGTTCAGGCACCGTTTAGGCACCGACACCGTTTTAAAAGTATCGATTTAGCACCGGTATCGGATAAAACCCAAACGATACCCAATCCTACACCTAACACTAAAAAAGCACCCAGTCTCTTCTCAGGCTTGCACTACCAGAGTCATACCAAGTCATTAATTTTATCTCAGCTTGAGGTTTTTATTACCTTGAAAAAATCATATTCCTTTGTCATAAATCTCTGTATTCCTAGTGTTATGCAGCAGGTTTGAAATGTTGCACTTATATTGAATTATTTACAGTTTTGGATAAACTGATTGCCTCTGACTTTTCCTTTGCAGACGCTCCTTGATCGCTTCGACTATGATGACGAGCCAGAGGGTGCAGACGATATAAAAAAGGACGAGACGTCTTCGTCCCAGCCGGTCTTGTATGTCCTGACCTATTTACTCCCCTACCTCGGCCGCCTCTCGGCACCATGACGACCTATAATTGGACAAGAGATGAGCTAATGGGCAAAGTGCTCAAAAATAGCATGTGGCTACAGATGGGATGTTGAGCAATAGTGCAGATGGACAAAAGGTTATGAGCATTGTGTGGATAGGTGCTCTCTGTTGAGAGATGTTTAGGAGTTTATGAAGGGTGGTTTTATGAGTCCCTTGCAGCTTCACGTGATATTCGGTTATACGGCTGGGAGGTGTTCTAAGAAAGTTGTTTCTGATAAACCTGGCTAAATAGTGAAATTAGTGGTGGAGTAAGTGGTGAAGCTCATAATAGTAGAGCCATATGGCTTCATTTTTTTAGCTAATCAAAGCCATGTGTTCTGAGTTAACGTAGTCGGGTTTATAAGTTAACTGCATTTTTTGCAGTACCTCTGTTTTTACTTGAAGTTGTTCAGGTTATATGTTACACCATGGATGGCTCATTTATCTGTCCAATGGATCCCTCCTATCAGGCATTTAGTTTTTTAGTCATGTTAATGTAACATAAACAAGGGAGCCCTCTAATTCTAAGCTGGTGATTCAGACATGTTTATTAACAGTGGGTTGTGTACCGTGTTGTTTCTTTACAGCGGTCATATAGACAGCATGTCCCATCCGCAGCACGTCCAGTCTCAGCAGCAGCAGCTTCCCCCCGGCTTCTCCCAACACCCCTCTCAACTCCCCAACATGGATCACTTCCAGCAGGTCATGATGGCCAAACCACATGATGCCACACAACAGGTAACAGCACATGCCAGTTATGATCGGATGATGTCAGGCTCATCCTACATGCTGTACAATGTATATTTTGCTTGCACCTGATGTCTTGGGTTTATCCACAGCAGAAGAAGACATGGGGTATAATGTATTCTGCATGGCTTGTGTTATCCGTGTGTTATTGATATGAGCTCAGCATTGCAAAACCCCCATGCCTAGTTGTTATGTAAGAAGTGTTTTCTCTTTCTCACAAAAAAACCAATTACAACATTATCTCCTGTTTTGCCCTGTTAGATCCCTCTACCTCCGAATGGGCAGCTCCAGGGCTTTGGCATGATGCCACCCCAGCCCTTCCCAGGGATGATGCCTCCCATGGCCCAGCCCCAGCAGGGAGCTGGGATGCCTCCAGGCTTCCCAGGGGGATTCCTACCCCAGAATAACGCATTTCCTCAGCACATGCATTCGCATCAACAGGTTAGTCCTGCAGCACCTACATTCCCAGGTATAGATCCACACTGAGCCATTGTTTTTTGTGTGCATTTTTAAAGGTGATCATTTGCATGCAATTACAACCATTGTAGCTCTGCGTGTGATTACTAACTGCTTAACTGCATGTCAATGTGAATTCTCTGTATGTGGATATTTACAGGACTTCTGTATTAGATCGCTGTATCTTTGCAGCTTGTACATGAGATCTTTGTGTCTTAGCAGGATGTCTCCATGGGCGTTGACTCTCCGTCACTCAAGGACCGGAAGCACTGGCCAGATAACAGGAGGTCCCATTCTCGTTCAGGCTCCAGGTGAGGAACACTACTACGGCAGCAGCCAAGGCCAAACATTAACCCTTAGAACCCGATTGACGCAAAGTGCGTCAAAAAACACACCCTTTCTTCTCTGTTACATTGCTCCGCGACTGTTCATCACAACGAGATAAAACCTTTATTTTATGACAGAGAAGAAGTGGGGCTTTCCAAAGAGACTACGCACTTGTCTGTACGATCAAGTATGAAAATTAAAAAAAATCACGAAATTAAATAAAATTCCATCATATTTAAAGTCTATACTTCTCGGCGTTCACCTGCGCACCCATTACTCTCGTTTGAATTACTTGCGAACCCGTGATCGCATAGATATGGCAAGCATATCAGATGAAGGAGGAGAAACAGGGCTATCCATTGGTACCATGGATATCGATCTTTCTGGCTTATAAAAACAGACGAAGTGATTGCAAAATATTAACGTCATGTACACAAACCAACGCTGCACACCCATTACTCTCGGAGTAATTACTCGCGGACCCGTGATCGGATATATATGCCACGTATGTTAGATGAAAGAGGAGACACAGAGCTATCATTTGATACCAAATACATCCTTCTGGGTTATAAAACAGACGAAGTGACAGCAAAATAATAACTTCATATAGCTCAACTTACCCCACGTTTTTGTCTGTTTTTGTGGCAAAGCATGTTTCTAATCCAACGCTATCGTGTGTTTCTCTATGGCATAATCCGGTTTTGAGATCCTAGCAAATTCCTGCATGGCATCCAATTCAAGGCTCACATTGCATCCCAATTTGTTCAACAGAGAAACACCTTTTTTGCCTTTACTTTGTTCATGGCAATGCAGTAAAAAGTTGAGAATCATCATGAGTGCATACACCATAGTCACACATGCTAACAAGCAAACTTGGGTCAAGTCAGGTCAGATCAGTTCGTGTCACAGATATGGAGCGCAGAATGGTCATTTTTCATTGCTAAATAAAAAATGGCATTTATTTCCGTAAATCACACACCACATATTTCTGTAAATTGCTCAGCCCCAGAGTATCCCTCCAACATGGCAATTATATTGCCCGTTTCAGGACAGTCTGCCCTACACACACATGAAATGCATGTAGAGCTATGAGCTTGCTGTGGTGAGATACAGGTCAAAATATAAGAATTTTTATAATATGATTTTTATATTTTAATTCTTTAAAAATCTAAATAAAATCAATGCTAGTACTAATACATGAAATTATCAGATCTGGATAGCCTAGACTCTGCTGAAAAAAACAATATATAATATGTGTGTGTGGCACTTACAATGACCAGAATAAATCCTTATGAATAAAGGTAGAAAGGTGAAAATGCCCTAAAAACAGCTTAGGGTTCTAAGGGTTAACAGCATTTAATGACCGCATTATGCATTACACAATGGCAGCGATTTGTAAAACAAAAAAATTGTTTGGGTTCTTTCGGTCAGATCTCCGAAAAGGAGACGGTCCCGATCCAATTCCCGGTCCAGACGGATGCGGCACCGACGGTCTCGCTCATGGTCCCGGGAGAGGCGGCATCACTCCCCACGCTCGCAGGAGAGGAAGGAGAGAGAGCGGGAGCGGGAGCGACGACAAAAAGGACTCCCTCCCCTCAAAAACGAGACCCTCAGCGGTAAGGCCACACAATTCATTTATGTCTCAAACTCATTTAACCTGCAAAGACAGACAGTGACCTCTCTAATGAGCTCTATTCACATTCAGGGCTGGCTCATTTAATGACTCAGCAGTGGATAATTAGGTAGTGACCCTCGTCTGTCCTTGTGTTTGTGACAGTGTGCAGCACGACCCTATGGGTGGGCCAGCTGGACAAAAGGACCCAGCAGCAGGATGTGGCGTCTTTGCTGGAAGAGTTTGGACAGATTGACGCCATCAATGTGAGTTTTATACAGTAACGGCTTCAATTTTTCACTGTAGTAGTTGGTCAAATAAAAAAAACAAATGTATTTGAGCAGTGGCTTTTCGTCCACTGCACTAAATTAAGCCAAATATGGCCACTGTGTTTAATTGTTTTCTCAAGGAATGCACATATAGTCTAATGTGTATGCAGGGGTGGGGAGAGTACTGAAAATCTATAGTCAAGTAAAAGTACAATTACTCCCTTCAAAAAATTAGTTAAAAGTAAATATTCCTATTTGAGAAATCTACTCAGGTAAAAGTAAAAAGTACTTTGTTAATAAATTACTCAAGTAACAAGTAGTGGGACATCTTCTATGCTAATTTAGTCAGACTCATCAGTCATGCTGACTACAGCTGGATACTTCTCCACGAGACAGATGTGTACCTTGAGGCCATCCTTAAAAATATTTTCGTTTGCCGTAACCCGACCGACCCTGTCAATTTAGAACCGACCCAAATATTTATTTTTTTCCCCTTTTAGTCCGACCGACTTGCCGGTTGTAAACTTGCGTTAATACCGACCGATTGTTTTTTTTACTCTAAACAACCAATACAAACGCAATAAAATAATATTTATTTTAGTAGGCCCAAGTATTGTGAATATAAATTGCCTACATGCAAACGTGGCTCACTTAAAAAAAACCTGTGGCGTCATCTCTACACCATTGGTTTTACGCATGTCACACTATGGCCTACGCTTCGTTTCATTCACACAAACTGATAACGCTTTTACTTGGCACGAAGTTCTGGAAGAACTGTGGCCAGATCTTTTCTCATCCCTTCTCCCCCTAGTCTAACGGTGACCGTGTCGGAGTATTGAAATTGGTTGTGGTCTATTCAGCATTTCTCAAAATATGGGTCCGCAACATGGAGACTGCTGGTCCGCGGAGTCGTGGAGTGAAATTAGGATCATATGAGCATTCATTCAATGCGCGTCTGCGCGAGAGTAACTGAAACTAATCGATAACATTGGTATCAAAGCTCCGCTTCAACCTGTTGGAAGGCTATTTATTTATTTAACGAAACTTAATAGAACGACGTTGTTTTTTAGAACTTCCTTAGAAACAGAGCAGAGACTGTATAATACACTGTATATAATAAATAATAATAATAATAAAGCTTTATTTGTATAGCACCTTTCATACACAGAATGCAGCTCAAAGTGCTTTACATTTGAAGCATGTAACACAATAATAGTCAGTCA
The DNA here is from genome assembly GCF_018492685.1 of Alosa sapidissima. Lineage (NCBI taxonomy): Eukaryota > Metazoa > Chordata > Actinopteri > Clupeiformes > Clupeidae > Alosa > Alosa sapidissima. Next base: position 34,208,519 of record NC_055961.1, on the reverse strand, counting down.
GTCATTATCAATCACTTTTCTTTGCTGTTTATGATATGCTCAGCAACATATCAAAAATATAGAAAATGACGTCATAAGACTGGCAGCCTTAACCCTCTTACCCCCCACAAGCACGCCATATGGCAACTGTGGCAAGGAAAAACTCCCATATTCCAGGAAGAAACCTTGAGCAGAACCTGACTTAATAGGGGGAGCCCATCTGCTTCTGGCTGGCTGCGCCCTCCAATAGTAGCAGATGTAGAATAATCTGAAAATGTAGTCTACAGGATAAGATGAGTTAACTAAAAGCTTTCCTGTACAGGTATGTTTTCAGATCTTTTTTAAAAATATTTACTGAACTCGCCTGCTTGATGTACAGAGGCAGGGTGTTCCATAGTTTGGGGGCATAATGGATAAACGCAGCTTCTCCACTTTGTTTGTGGAGCACTTTGGGTACGATTAAAAGATTAGAATTGGATGATCTAAGTTTCCTTTGTGGTTGATAAGATATTAAAAGCTCAGAGATATATGAAGGTGCTATGCCATATATAGCATTGAGTATTGTATAGTCAAATTTCAATATAACGTGGCCAAGAGCTATTGTAGCCTTCTTTCTGGGTACATGTAGATGAGCCTTATGACCCAAAAGTCTGCCATGACCGGGCCTCAGGTCAAAGAAGTTTGAGAAAGGCTGGTCTATATAACCTGCATCAGAATGAGGTTTGCAATGGTGCGCCTGAAGGCACGGGTTGAAGACCCAGTCAGTTACGTCACGATATGCACATTTGTGTAAATTCATTCCTACGTAATCACCATGACCAAAATTGTACTTTTTTTTTTACTTTGAATCTTGAAAAAAAAAAAATATTGACCTACCTACCGACCCATTTTTAATTTTTTTTGGCTGTTACTGCAAACAAAAATATTTTTAAGGATGGCCTGATGAGAAATATTGTGACATTTTTGTATCGCCAGATCTCCTGGCACGAGATCTCATCACACCCCTAGTAACAAGTTACTTTTTTGACATGTTTATATTTTTGATGGCCCTATAAAGGGATACAAAGTATCCTTTACGCCTGTTTGCTTTTCTCCTCCTCGGTAGGGTAATCATATACAGGAATATTTTTTTTAATATACTTTATATTTTTTAATATACTTTTAATATTATTTGACACATTTCTTTAGGCTATCTTGTCATAGTCAAAGTAAGCATTAAGTGGCTACAGATTGAAAAGCAGTCACTTCCAATCCATTGCCAGCTGATTCTTCTGCTTTGCATTGCTAGTCTGATTATAACTTCACCATACAGACAATGTAACCTAAAAATAATGGCTATATTATGGGTAGGCTTATATTTAGGCTACATATAGCCTAGGCATGTCCACTCGGACAGAGCGACAGAGTAGGCTATCCTCTTTTCCCAGCTGACCGTCTCTGTCTTGTCCTGCACTGAAAACTTTGAGGCTACATAAACAAATGCTAGGTTTTTCTAATTTGTGGGCTCGATTTCCAGTGCATTTGCTTTGCTTGTGAATGAAATTGTAGGCCTACTTTCCTTGTCCAATATGATTGTTAGATGATGTGATAGGTTAAATTTTCCGTCTCATGTCATACCTCTCGTCTCGTTGCTACTCTGGCAGTCTCACCAGAAGACGCTGCTGCTGGCTAGACATCATTGTGTTAACTGAGCTGTTCGATATAGGACATCTACTTCTGTGTTGTAGGTTACAACATCATCTGATTCTACATAGGCCAGTCATTGCTTTTAGAATTGCGGGGCAGCGTAGTAAAGCATTCTGAAACCCTGTTTCTTTTCTTCCATGCTGTTGTACACCTATGGAGCGGTGCACTTTTCTCCCTCAAGATACTTTCTCCAATAATTCACTGTACTCGTAGCGAAAGGCAATTGAAAATGTAGCGGAGTAAAAAGTAGATTACTGGCTCAAAAATTTACTTGATTAATAGCAGAAGTAGTTTTGGAAAAGGAATATGGAAAGTTGCCGTTCCTTGAAAATCATACTTTTTTACTCATGTGCGTTACTTGTAACGTGTTACTACCCACCCCTGTGTGTATGACGCAGTATCATCTAATAAGTTGGCCTCCTTGCATCTGATAGATGATTCCTCCACGTGGCTGTGCATACATTGTCATGGTCCATCGGCAGGATGCGTTCAGAGCTCTGCAGAAGCTTGGCAGGGGCACATTCAAGGTCAACCAAAAAGCCATTAAAGTAAGTCACCATGCACCGCTAAGCCACCTAGAGTCTGATGCAAGTCGTTTAACTGCCATCTATCTGGAATAAGTATAACTGCTATCTTTTTTTGTCTCCAGATTGCATGGGCGCTAAACAAAGGCATCAAGGCTGAGTATAAGCAGCACTGGGACGTGGAACAGGGGGTCACCTACATCCCCTGGAACAAGACAAAAGTGGAGGATCTGGAAGGCTTTAAAGAAGGTGGCATACTGGACCCAGACTCCTTATCACCAGGTAAAGTGGCATCCTTCGTCTGTGCTTGTATGTGTATGTGTGTATATATATATATATATATATATATATATATATATATATATATATATATATATATATATACATATATATACACACACACACACACACACTGAATTGGGAACATTTCACCTACATGTTCAAATAACATATAGTTATAATAATAACATATTAAGTATACATCATGGTTGTGTTCTGCGGAACGTGTTTTCTTGTGTTTATCTTGGTATCTTGGATGTGCCTTAATCTGCAAGTCATTGGTGTCTTTCACTCTAATTGGTAGTTGCCTCACGTTGTGTCTCTTTAAAATAATGATTAGTTGACCTTGACTGCCATCGTTGCAAAGTTGTTGAATTTAACTGGCAGTTGATGGTCTCTTGTCGTGATGCTGCATTAAGCATGTTTTGGAGTTATTTTTTTTGTGAACTAGCTCAAAACTGCTAGTTTTTGTGAACTAGCTCAAAACTGTACTGCTGATAGAATGTTTTTGGGGGGTTTTTTCACCGAATCTTGTGACCCTAAAGGATGTCACATTTCAAAATTGTGATTGTAAGCTACAGTTTGCTTGCAACAAAGATGTCACAGAGCTCACAGAGCCTGTTTTTCTAAAACCCTCCCTGCTGTTCTCACAGAGTGGCCAGGTGCGCAGAGTGAGCAGGACCAGGTGGACGAGGCGTCCCAGAACGGGCGTTCAGAACCGGCTCCCTCGGAGGAGAAGCCAGCCATTGCACCTGTACAGGTAAGACCTCTTTTTAGGAAGTGCTTGTAAATGGAAAAATTACATTTCTTTAGGAACATTTTAGTTATGTGTGTTTAGCAATGTTTATTTCAGTACTTTGGTTTAAGGAATAGTAGTATAGTATATTAATATAGCATAGTTAAGTGTAGTGTAGTGTAGTGTCCTAGGATAGGATAGGATAATATATGAACATAAACTGTTGTAATGATTACTTATCCTGTGTGTCCTCTTTACTCAGACTCCTTCAGGCCAGCCAATAGGAGTGCTGGGATCAGGACCACCTCCAGGGTTCCCTGGCCACATGGGTATCCCACCTCCAAACTTCCCCCCAGGGGTGCCCCCTCCCCCTCCAGCCTTCATGAGACCCGGCTTCAACCCCATGCAGATGCCCCCAGGGCCACCAGGTACGCGGCACGCCTCTGGCACACTTAAAGGAAAAGTCTGGCAATTTTTCCACATAGATCTCTGTTTCTCATGGTCACCACGTAACGTTACTGTCGGTAATCAAAACGAGTCAGGCAGTTACAGTGCTACACTCTGGGGGCATGATTTTAAAGACCCACCTGTGATGTTCTGAGTTTACTCAGAAAGAGCACAGTGAAAATGGGATTGTACACCCTTTTTAACGGCTTTATTTTAAATGAACAATGTCTCATTGGTGAATCGGACTGTGTCAGACATATTTTTTATGAATATAATCTATCATTTTAATTGTTACATTTGTGCTATCAACTTTCTGTCTGTCAGGATTTCTTCCCCCTGGTGCTGTGCCTCCAATGGGGGCCTCTGGACCTCCACCTCCAATGCCAGGGCCCGGTATGCCCCTAGGTAAGCACCTATTAACGACCAGCAGTACTCCTGTTTATTATACCTGTTTGAAATTCACATGGATGATATAATTCGTGGCCATCTGTAATGAGGCACTGTGTTTGTGAGGTGAACACTGGTCAGACGCCGACATGAGTGCTTAACTGGTCAGACGCCGACGTGAGGGATAAATATTATCAGTATAAAACAGACACTACTGGTAGACTCCTCCCACATGGTGATCTGTACAGCAGACCAAGTAGGTCCAACAGCAGGCTCAAGAGACAGCTTAGCATTCAAAACTGAGTTACGTAGCAGAATGAGGACAGTCTACTTGATGTACCCTATTAATCACTTTGCTGAAGGTAGTCCCACTGCTGTCAGGTTTTTTACCCGTTCTATTTGTCCTCCATTGTGATGTGTGTTTGTTTTTCCTTCCTCTTTCCTCAGAGGAGCCGTCAGGCGATCCTGCTGGACTGGGTCCGAGAAACAGCGATGGTGCAGATGGATACAACGCAGCTCCACAAATGGGTAGGTGTTTGATCACCCTGGACTATCTAATTTTGTTTACACATGAGCAAACGGTGTATGCTCAGTAATCAGTATGCTCAGATAGTGGATTAAAATATTCTTCAGATCTTCAAATGTGAAGGACTTGTTTTTGTCTGATCCTTACAGGTAACCAGGTTGGTGCCCCTCCAGGTGGCCTTCTTGGGGCAAGGCCTGGTATGATACCTCTGCAGCGCCCCCCAGGCATGCCACCCCCGCACATGCAGCGCTTCCCAATGCCCCCGCCACACCCAAACATGCCGCCCATGCCCCCTCAGATGATGCCCAGAGGACCGCCACAGATGATGCACAGGGAGCCTCCACCAGGGGGCTTCGGGATGCCACCTCCCCACCCTATGAAAGGCCCCTTCCCCCCTCTAGGACCACCGGGGGGACCTCCACTCGGTCCGCCAGGGGGCCCCCCTCCTGGTCTTCCCGGGCCCCCGGGCCCCCCTGGAATTCCTGGCCCCCCCGGACCTCCTGGACCACCTTTCTTGCGGCCGCCTGGGCCTAGGGGCCCGGGACCGGAAGGGCCCGATGGGAGGGACGGAAGGCCTGATGGCCGGGACGGAAGGCCTTTCCGGAACGAGCGGAACCCGGGCTTTGGACGAGACCGAGAGCCAGAATGGTTTGGGGGACGGAGGCCGTTCGGTGAAGGACGGGGAGGAGACCGTCTGGAGGGTAGAGAGAGATATGGGAACTGGCACGAGGAAGAACAGCAGCGTGGTGGTGGTGGTGGTGGAGGAGGAGGAGGAGGAGGTTGGGAGCGGGACCGAGAGAGGGATCGGGAATCCCGGGAGAGGGATCGGGAACCCCGGGAGAGGGATCGGGAATCCCGGGATAGAGACAGAGAGCGAGAGCGGGACAGAGATAGAGACAGAGACAGAGTGCGAGATGGAGATCGGGATAGAGAAAGAGATCGAGACCGAGAAAGGGAGAAGGACCGAGAACGAGACAGGCCGGCAAGGGAGAGGGATCGCAGAGACTGGCGGCAGAGTCCTGAGGGCGACCGAGGAGGGGACAGAGGAGGGGACCGAGGGGGCGACAGAGGAGGCGACAGAGGAGGCGACCGAGGGGGCGACCGAGGGGGCGACAGAGGTGACAGAGGAGGCGACAGAGGAGGGGACCGAGGGGGCGACAGAGGAGGGGACCGAGGGGGCGACAGAGGAGGTGACAGCAGCAACAGCAGCACCGCCACAGAGGAGCCCAGTCGGCCGCCCAAACGGAGTCGCGACCGCGAGCGGAGCTCCCGCTGGGACCGCGACGACTGGCTCCGGGGGGACAAGAGCAACGAACTCAGCAGTGCTGAAAAAGCCCCTGAGGCCAGCAGCGTCATCGCCGAGGCCCCGGTCAAAGACTCGGCCAAAGAGCCATCCCCCTCCAAGCCCGAGCCCTCACCAGATGTGACCATGGGGGCTTCGGCCGAGGTGACGGTGACCGACAAGGTCCCGTCCTCAGACGACAAGGTCGCGTCCTCAGAGCCCGCGGCAGAGAATCCGCCCAGTGAAACCATAGAGGCTGCAGAGTCGTAGAGCCCTAGGGCATGTCTCTGCACAACAATGCGAGCCAGTCAAGACTGTCATGTGTTTGTGGCCAATGTGGAACATTGCCCCCTTTTGAAATGCCCATATCCTGCTGAGGAGCGTGAATGTCGGTCAGATAGCTTAACACAACTAAACACCACCACGTGTAACAAAAAAAAATATCTTACCAGAAAAGCAAAGAAAATGTTTATGCTGTAAATATGTTTGTATTTTTAAGTGTAGATTTTTTGGAGGGATTAATTTTTTTAAATTCTTTTCCTCTGGATTTTAAATACAGACATTGACTCTAAATATGAAAATATGCCCTTTTTGTTGTAATGTTTTATTACCTAAAATGTTTACATATAGGAGATCTTTTTATCATTTTTAAGCTTCAGAGGGAGAAATCAACCCAAGAAAAAACATCTGCAAAATTTCAGCAATAGCGTTTGGTTGAATAAACTATTTTCATACCAAAATGTTATGTCACATTGTATTCACCCGCCATTTTAAAATCATACATTTTAAACAAAAAAGTTTTATACCATCACCCTCATGTATACACTGGTTGTAGACTGTGCAGTCACAGTGCACAAGATCAGTGTAGACTGTAATAGCCAAACAAATCTTAACTTGGATCGCCCTCTCCCTCACCCAGAGATACATCTGTCATATGACTTGTGTATTTCATGGTCATGAATCATGTGCCTATACCTTTGACATCAGGGCAATTTTACCAATGACATGAAAACTAATAAGATCTATGTATAAAAAAATACATGCCATGTAAACATGTGAGATCTTCTATTTTAGAGTGATAAAAACAAATGTGTTTACTTATTAGGCACTGATCTCTGATTTAACACTGACATTGGTCATTGTAAGCTAAGCAATTGGATAACAAAAAAAAATCACACACACAAACCACATGATTTTAATCCACTGGCAAATGTGTGCATATTTGCACTTTAAAATATTTTAAGTCCTTGAGTGCCGATCATCAGCTTTGGCTTTTCAGACTGATTGTAGGATCAGCAGCTGATAGACTTGGGTTTAATCTAAGAATGATTGTCATAATACCAGTTTGGTCTTACACTGAATCAGAACCAGGTTTATTTGGCCAAATATTTGCGGCCTATGATGTCACTCTACCTGTATAGACAACATACGTAATGTGTCCATATTATTTACATTCAAGGTGTATACAATAATATATAAACAGCATAAAAGACAAACATACATAAACTGTGATGTGATGGTACAAACAGCCATTGTGCACAGAATGTGATGAGTATCTTTGTACAATAGTAATGTGAAGCAGGGTGTATAGTTTGGAGAACAACAGATGTGTGGGTACTAGTGAGTCGATTACTGTCAACTTTTAATGAGGGTGATGGCAAGAGGAAATAAGCTGTTGGTTCCTGTGTTTTGTGGTTTCGTTGTATGAGATTGATAACCAGTCCATAACTACTGGACAATTGAAGCCTCCGCCTCTTCTAAGTGGCCATATGGCTACTGTTCCATCTTCGTCGTGATGGTGTGGTCTTTCTTGATAGATATTAGTATATTGGTTTGTTTAATGCACAGTGACCTCCATGCAATGTCTAGCCCTGAGAGGGCTAGAGCAGATGTTTGTGTCAGGTCAGATGAGATAGATGCTCTGTTGGTGTCAGCTCCAACCTCTTAACACTCCTCAGCTGATGCATCTAGCTAAGCAGGTAAAGGGCCCGGAGTCTAGCCCACGGAGCTACTGGAGCATGCAAGTCAGTGGTTTCACATTTCATAAAAAAACTAGGGCTGTTAAAATAACTGATTAATTAATTTGAGAAAAAAAATAACTGACTAAAAAAAAATAACGCAGATTAATCGATTCCATATGACCTTTGACCCTGAGCTGTTGTAGTCAGTAACCATTAGACTGTAAAAAGAAGGAGAGAGAAGAAAATGTGCTGCCTAGATCAGTGGTTTTCAAAGTGGGGGCTGCCGGGGGGCCTCAGCAAGTTGGAAAGAAAAATAAAAGCAACAAATAAATACATTTGAAAATGTTTAAATATACCCATTACTATGAGGGTTGTTATACAATGCCATTATAATAATTTGTCGCATATCTGAACATCTGAACATTATTTTCCATGATAATGACTGGGAATAATAGTAGAGTGATAGCTCTCATATAGCAGAAAGCCCCAAATGTAATTTTACACACTGTATGCTCCATCACAAAGTGCTTGTGGCTAAATTAATTATTATGATTAGCTTAATGTATTTTTTAATTTGCCGTAGTATTGTCGATGGGTTTAATAACACATCAAGGAGTCCTTGGCCAGAACCTAGTGGTATTTGGGGGGCCTTGTCAAGGAAAAGTTTGGGAACCCCTGGCCTAGATCATTGATGGGAACATTTACTTTTAAAAAACGGCTTGATGGTGTTGATTAAAATAAAGTCCTCTGCAATGTCTGCAGCAAGGAATTTGCATATCACTGGAGTTCATCAACTCTAAAGTCACACATCAATGCAAAGAAATAGTGTTGACATTGAGTGTTAATTTATTTTCATTGTGTCCCCTAGGTTATATCTGTGGCCTGAAATACCGAAAAAAAACTTCTTCCCGAAGCACTTTTGAATTTATTTCCTTAGCATATTAGGTCATATCATAAATTATTATAGCCATTATTAAAATAATAATAAAAGAGTTTTTGAACTTTAATGTCACTAATGCTGATTATTCAATGATTCATTTGAATTTAAATATTTAAAATACCTTCACAGCAAATATTATATATGCGATTAATTTAGATTAATTAATCACAGAGTATGTAATAAATATTATTTTTTTAATCGATTGACAGCCCTATAAAAACCCCTTTAACCATGCGATATGGGATATGATGATAAAAACCATAGGGTAAATACTTCCTGCAACTGATCTCTACGTCACTACCTCGTTCATCCAATCAGATTGTAGTTGTTACTCCGCCTCCTTCATTCACGCTGCCTTGCTTATATCAGTGTGGGTAATCTTCAGAAAAGTACCATTGCCTTACGTCCATCTTCTCGTTCCGGTGCTGTGCTACATTATCAACATGGTTCTCAAGGCTGTATGTGTTCTCAAAGGCTCCGGGGAGGTGACTGGCACGGTGCATTTTGAGCAGCAGGTAAAACGTCGTTGCATTTGAGTATCTTGAAATATAATGCTTATCAGTGCGTTAGCAGGGTCGCCGGTCTCTTAGCACTCTCTGACAGAGCCTAGCTAGCTAGTCAGCTAGCTTGAAAACTGAGCTGCCAAAGTAGTAATGGGCCACAACCTCTGCTCCGTAGTTGACCAATAGACATACTAATTATGTTAGCCTAGGACACTAACATGTTTGAGCATGCTGTACTGTGGATTTCTCTTTCAAAAAATGTATTTGTGCCTTGCCTACTTGCTACCATAGTTTCGTATTAGCTAACGTGTTAGACGCGAACCTGACACATTACCCAGCAAAATAAAATGGTGATTTAGCGCGGACAGGTTGCTCGGGAATTTGCTAATGTAGCCGAGTTTAATGGTAACGTTAGTTGCATGCATTGCTGGTTACCGCCATTAGCTTAAACCCAGTGTCTCATCAAATGAATTGACTCTTGCACAAGGACACGTTTAGCAATAGTAGGCTATGTGTTGCGCATTCCAAAGTTCAGCCAAAAATATCTCGGTTCAGTCTAGGTTACCTGCTAGCTGGGGCTAATGTTGCTAACGCAAACTAACTTTCTAGTAACATTAAAGGAACTTTGCCCTACCACGCCATAATATTGAGAAGCAGCAGTTAAACGTTGACCACCTATTTAGCATGGATTCTGACCTGTTGCTGTTCTAACGTTATTCACTGTTTATACAACTTGAATGTTGCCTCCTCATAATAGCAATACATTTGGGAATCAACCAACGCCCGCTCACAATTAATTTCCTAACGTTACTTAAACAGTTTCATATCATAACAAGCCCTTCACATCCTCCAATCTGGTTGGTTATCATATTTTGCTTAGTCATTGTTGGCTCTACTTCCCTTGGCGGATGAAAATTCAAATAAGCTTAAATGTCACAGCCACATGCCAGTGATTTTTAGTTTTAGATTTACCAATTAGTAAACTCGGTCAGCCAACTGGTGGTGAAAAGCACATTGTCATCGTTTTTATCATCTCACCCAGATGTAGTATGCACAGTCGCAAATAATTGTTTGCGAACAGGTCTGTTTGAGAATTGATATAGCAGCTATGTAACTTGAGTGGCAAAAGGCTTCAAATTGATGGTTAGTTGCATGACATGGCAGTCAAATGTGTCAGGTTATTACGTAGCTTTTGTTATGCATCTCCGACGTTCTCTGTGCTTTTTCTTTTGTTGCTTAAATCCAGTCTGAAGGAATCCTACTGCTGGTCAGCCAGTTGACCTTTAGCCCTGGTAACAGTTAACTTCAGCAATGACCACAAACCAAGACAAATTGATCTTATAAAACCAATGGAAGCCAAGAGGCCATGGTCTTGTGACTACACAAATCTGGCTCTGCAGATCTGATTTATGGCCTCTGTAGCTGAGGTCCATTGGTTTGTTATGGCTTGTTTCATGCTCACATGATGCATTGTAGGAAATCTGAATATGATCTGATTTGGAGGCACAGTGGCATCAGGACTGTCTGACTTGCACACATTGAGTGAGCTGAGCATTTGCCTCTGATAAGTGGTGCTATGTAGGCGAATGCAGTCTCAGTGTGTGCCTCTGAAGTAGCCATTAAAGGTGCCATGTGTAAGAATTGAGGTAAAAATATCCAAAAAATGAGCTACACGCATCAAAAGAATGGAAGGAAATAAGGGTGATGTCATTAAAAAAATGACAAGGTATAGTTCTGAAGAGATATCAACCTGAATTAGCATGCTAAATTACTAGCCACAGCCCGACAAGTGTCATAATACCAGTTTTGGCCATGGGAGGCAGTATGCGGGTAACATATACCGTCAGCCAAACTGCAATACACGTGTCTCGGTTGTTACTCTAGGGTAGACACTCACTTTCTGGAGGTATACTGCCCCATCTTTTATGGAATGTGGAGTATGAATTGATTTTTTGGCAGACATTACACATGGCACCTTTAAGCACTTTCGCTCTATATTAATAACTGCAGCATGCCACAATGAGTGGCTGTTTTTTTTTGGTTGTTTAATACAGCTAGGGTGTGTCATGTTGTGTGGTTGTTTTAGTTAATTAATTCATTTATGTAATTAATGAATTAAGGGTGATACTGCTCCAGTGAAGCTGGTGGGCGAGATCACTGGGCTCACACCAGGTGAGCATGGCTTCCATGTCCATGCCTTTGGAGACAACACAAACGGTGAGTGTGTGGATGCTGCTAAGTTGTAAATGAGTTCTGCTGTTTCAAGTCTAGTCATGACTGACAAGAGTGTAGCTAGCTGACATCAAACTGTCAGATGTCATTGAAGGTCTTAGCATCCAATGTATTTCCCAGCATGACCTTAGTTGTTAGTGAGTTCCCCATTGGAAGACTTCATTTGACCCTGCATGTTTTTGTTATTTTAGGGTGCATAAGTGCTGGTCCTCATTTCAACCCTTTCAACAAGACCCATGGAGGACCAACAGATGAGGTCAGGTAGGTTTAGCCACAACTGTGAATGCTACTAATTGAAGTATCTGTTATCAGAGCTTGTAGCATTATAGGTGTAGTTATTTATTTTTATTTATTTTACTCCACATAAACCTTTTCTTTAAGATGGTATTAATGACTATTTGGTGTGGTGGTGGTTTACACAAGATGTGGTATATTGTCTTTCTTTGTCTTAGGCATGTCGGTGACCTTGGCAATGTCACTGCAGGGGGCAACAATGTTGCCAAAATCAACATTGAAGACAGTCTGCTTACACTGACTGGACCAAACTCCATCATCGGAAGAACCATGGTGGTAAGGAGTAGATAAATGCCAAACTATCCCTCACCTGTCCAGGCTTTCCACAGGGCATTCAAAGTCTAAAATGAATATGAATGTAGGCCTTAAAAGTATTTTAAAACACTACACACTAAGCAGTAAATGTGCTTAGATATTAGTTATGATTTTGCTCATTTACTACTTCTACATTGCTCATTTCGATGCTTCAGTCATGCTGCAAAATGTAGTTCTTTCTTTCATTTAATACAAATGAACCACAGTTAAATAAAACAACAAACCAGATCAGCGTGGTGCTAATAAATAATACTGAACTAATAACTGATTTGCAGCCTCTATAGAATTTCATAGTACAATTTTTATTGACGACTTTATTCATTCAGGGACTCTTGGTTTTCCTTCATCATTCATATTTTTGCTGTCATGGGTGTGGAATAGGTTTACATTTCACTTTTTGAAACCTGCAGAAACCCTGCCTGGTGCAGTGGTAAAACTAACATCTGGGTTTCTGTGGGGTCATAAAATGTCTTAAATTTGATCATAAGAATTTTAAGCCCTAAAAATGTCATAAAAACGTCCGGTTTTTCCATACAAGGTCATAAATTACATTTAGTCACGTCTTGAATTCATACACTCGTTCATTCATCGTTTCTATCATCGGCTTTTACCCACGAGAAATGTGCAGGTGGCAGCTTTCATTCATTCCGCTTGTTGTAGTTCTGTCTGAGGAATCACGGTGTTCCACAAGGTCCATGCGGCAGTGCAGCAAACAGCCTTGTCGGAAGGACTTTCACAGAAACCCGTGCAAACTCCGTACTCCCAGGCTTCACTGCCAATGTTTTCTTTTACAGTCTATGGTCAAGTGTTGCACCAGAGAGGGTTGAAGCGGGTTTCTGTGAGATTCCAGCGACTATATCCATTAAGAATGACAGTGTTGTTTTGCAATAAGATACGTATTTCTTGTCAGTGTACACAAAGCATGCTTCTAGTATTTACCGTAGCCAGTGTCTTTTCTCCTCACACACATAGCTTTCAACCTGCAGCTGTTATGTGTGATGCTGTGACCGCAAAGCAACAAATAATAGTAGCCTGAGCTAATGTTAAGGTGATTTGCTGAAATGCACCTCAAGTTTGTGTTGCTACTCTACCTAGGTTATGGGTTTTGGTTCATTTAGGCCTACTGTTGGGTTGAATGACATTTCAGAAATAGGCTACGCAGCCTATTGACAAACTTTACATCTGGAGAGAGCTCCTTCTAGGTAGCCTAACTATCCCGTTAGCTCATGGGTCACGTCATTCGTGTAGGCCTAATGCTCACCAAAATCATAGAAATGAACATTGCAAGACGCTTATCTCTTCTATGGTCCCAGAAAGATCTTTGGCTTGTTAGTTTTTTGAACATTTATTTTACCTAATCACATAGAAAACACTGATTTGCATCCACATATCCTTGCACTAAGCGCAACTATTTACATAACATAAACTATTTACATTTAAATAAACGGTTTGTACCCACTGTGAGCTTAAAGTCTCATCTTTCAAACGAGCCATAGTATGTGTCGATAGCTATAACAGAATACGCTGTGGCTCTACAAAAATCATCAACAATGATCTAGATTGCTGGCACTCTGGGCCAAAGCTTCCGAAAACAGCGCGGTATTTAAAGTGTTAAAGTGACAGGCACTCAATTAGACCTACACACCACCAATGTAATGACAATAACGACAAATTATTCAAATTAAGAGACCACTGCAAATTTAAATATGACTGTCAACTCATTCGAATGTCAATCAGCAAACGTAGGATGACGTCAGAAAAATGTGCAGTGGTCTCTTGATGTTTTCCAGAGCTGTATAAAGTTTTTATAAATTCCAAAGTATGGTATCGGCATCAATATTGCTATCAATCAAGAAGATCGATACTGTGCGGGATTCCGTCTGTGTTGTCTCCAGTTTCACACACAGTGGGTTCGAATCAACCTTCACCTCGAAAGCAGAGGTCCTGTGGGTGTTGAATACCGTGACCAAACACCACTGGTACAACGGGAACGAAGATGTAGCCAAACTTTTCCAAACAATGTTGCCAGACTCTAACATCACCTAATTCGTTTAGGTCATACATTTAAATCATAATGGTCATAAAACAGGTCTTTAAAAGTCTTACATTTGAGTGACTGAACCCTGTGGAAACCCTGAACATGTCTAGCTAAGCCAAGTGCTGAAATCAAATGTGAGTTGTCTTGTGAGGGTATGCCAGAATAATAATTAATTTTCAGTGAATAACTTAAACCACAGGGAGGCACTGTTGATGCAATAATACTTGCCAACCTGGCTGATTGTTCTTGGAGGCTTGTTCTTTCACCTACTTCTGTCTTTATATAATAATTCAACCCATATTGTCTGAAAGGGTGTGTATATGTGTACTGGCTGAGTCAGTTTGAGCTCATTTTCAATTGATGGTTGATTTTTGTAGCTCATTTTACGTCCCCTTAAAGTGATTTAAATGGATCATAGTGATGGTTAGATAACTGTGAGCATTTAGGATTTGCCAGAATCAATGGAAACACCTTTTCAGAGTCATGGGATAGCCCTCTCTCTTTATGCTGGCTTTGTATCTACAGAGGGCAGGGGCCTCTCTTGTATGAGTGCCCCCTGTTGACCTCACTACCACTCCTGGCTGCAGCCTGAAGTGTAACACGGATGTAGCAAGTTACTCGTTGCTTCAAAGTTGAGATTGGTTTACCTGCCTACCTTTGAAAATAGCTAATGGAAAGTTAGAGTGTGTGTGTGTGTGTGTGTCATGAGTTGCACCAAAGTGCTATCTAGTCAAACTGAACTGACACCAATAAACTCAGATGGAACTAAATTCAGCTAAAAGATAGATCACATCAGCTAGAAACTAGTGAAAGCCAGTAGTGGTGTGCGGGTCGGGGTGGGGTGTATGATCCACATCTACACGACTGTTAGGAGGTCCGATCTGACCTGCCAAAATATACAACAAACATTGGACCCTTTCTTAATTCATGGGACAATCCACTATGGCCGATGTCCAACATGGTCTGCATCAAATAAGCTATTGCAATTCAGCAACTCTCTGTGGTTATGGGTTGACCCGCGCATCACTGTATGAAAGTGGAGTTTTCAAGCTCATTTAAAGTGTCCTTGCAGGCCCCAGATTTAAAGGGACACCAGGCAAGCCTGATGCTTTTTCTCTACGAAACTCCCCCTCGCTTGGTCTGAAGCTCTTTTCATTTTCTTTGCATCTTTCGTCAAGGGGTTTTCAGTGCTTCTTCGCCGGCTCTGCCATTTATACACACGTTTGCAACAATCTCTAGCGTTTTGTTAGCCTGCCTCTGTGCTGTGGATGCAGGATGTAAACTGATCCTGCTTCCGTCGGCGGGTAGGATGCACTGAACTTGCAAGCGGGATATTCTTCCTACAGGCAGTAGGGGCGGGCGAGAGACTCTTCATTCGCCCTGTAATGAGTCATTTAACCATACAGACTTACGAAGATGATTAATCAACACGAAAGCGTTGCCTGGTGTCCCTTTAACAGTAAAATGAGCGAGTGTTCTATAATTTTGGACCACTGGTTCTCTCTGAAGGAGATTGAACATAAATGATGACAGATGAGTCAATAAAATTAGTTTGACTGAAATTAATATTATATATATTTTTTTATTTTTTTTGCTCTAGATTCACGAAAAGGTTGATGATCTGGGAAAAGGAGGCAATGAGGAGAGTCTGAAGACGGGAAACGCTGGCGGCCGTCTGGCCTGTGGGGTCATTGGGATCGCCCAGTAAAGGCCCAGAGCCAGCCTCCTACCACAGCAGCACTTAAACCACTCTGAAGAGGCGGTCACCGTTATGGATGCCCCAGCAAGCACTAAACTCTTTGACCCAAATGTAGTTCTTTTATTCCGCAACAATCAGGATGGTCTAAGAATAGCTTTAGATGCACAGCCCTCTTTGTGACACTTTTTTTTTTTTTTTTTTTCTTTCTGTCTTATTTCTGACGTTCATGTTAATAATATATCCATCTCCTTTAAATGGCAAGTACGCATTGGTAAAACCAATATCTCTGTTCTCATGTATTCAATAAATGTTAAATGAGGATATATGGATATCTGCCAGGTTCTTCACAGCTGCAAGTACTGTTGCAATATTATGACCGGAATAATATTGGTCCCTCCCCACTCTGTGTGATGCCATCATATGACCAATAGAGGTCACTGTTGTTCTAGGGGAGCCCAGGCATGTTTTACTCCTGTACAATCACACATCTTGTCACATTCATTTTGTGTCTGGTCATCCCTAGTCATTTTCAGAGACATTTCCAAACGTAGTTTATACAATTTGCGTAATGCATCCTTTCCATGTTCTAATAACGGTCTCAGTAGTAGCCTGGTAGTTCTAGTGCTGCCATCAAAAAAAATACTGCGCTTACATGCTTGAATGATCACTGTGGTATGAAAACGTGTTTGTCAGAGATGGCATTATTCATAACATTTAGATTGCATCTGGAATAGAAGACAGTTATTTTTCTTTTCCAGCCGAATCCGAAGTAGGTGATGGCACCCTTGACATTTGACTTCTGTATCTTGATGCCGATATTAAACAGCTGTGCCCAGCACAAGCCAATTCACACAGATGGCCAGTGTATTGCTACTGAAATTACATGCTCCAAAACCTTTTTTTTTTTTAATAGCAAAAGCTCCCATGTGAAGAAACTTGGCATGTATTCAGGCCTCTCCAGAGAAGATGAGATGGTGGGGTGGTGGGGGGTGAGCGTTGTTCCCCAGAGATCCCGAATCTGAAGTGTGCAGATGAATCCTCCAAGCATTCAAAGGCAAACATAAAGTGATAATCAGGGTGCATGGGACCACGGTCGACATAAAAGAGCAAGCTTCATGTCTCAAATTGAATAGAGGATGGAAAACGTCTGTTTGCCATCTGCCAGTGTATTTGCTGTGTGTTTCCCAACCAGTCTTTGTGAGGTGTGGTACCTACCACCAGTTAGGTTGAAGTAGAAACACTGAGCAACCTGGCCTAGTAATGTGCAAAAATTATATAACCAGTTTTGCTTTTTTGATGGTGGACAGAAATGTCAAGATTACTGTTATTCTTGCATAAGGGGGAACTGCCCCACTAATGAATTTTTTTTGTATTACATGATCTCACAGGGTGGCTGTGTATTCGTCTGGGGGTCAGAATCCTGGCCTGCTAAAAGACCAGTGGCAGGCTCGGGCAGTGAAGCGTGATGATTAAAAAAGCCTGTATAAATAGCCTTGGCCACAGAGGCCATGAATAATGAAGGAGATATCCTGTGGAGCCTGAGAACAAGCTGCCACAGCAAGACAAAAAAAATATACCGGTAGTCATCATCACAAAAACTCTAAACCAATTCTGCAAACGCCTGATGTCCAGGGACTTCCATGTCAGGTGTATGTAGGAGGGTCTCTGGTTACAAAATAAGAGAAAACAAATTTGGGCTACGGAGTTGGCTTTACTGTCAGCATTCTTGGACTCCACTGCCTGAAGATCAACCACTGTTGTCCCCACACCAAATGACAATGCATGTGTGTACTGGGAACAGAACAATAATGGGTTTTTACTTTCTGTAGGCCAGAGCGGTCATACAATAGACCAAACATGTCTGCCTGTGCAAGTAACTTGGAATATCTGATGGTGCTAAAGCAAGCTTATAGCTCAACGCTGGTAAAACTAATTTAAAAAATGTTCATGATGAATGATTTTGTATATAATCACAATAACATTTTACTTGTTAACATGGCAATATTATCCACTACAATTTTGGCCTTACCCTACTTACACAATACTGTGTCATGATCTAACTGATGGTCTGCCAGGCTTATGCTTTCCTGTTGTTTTCCAGTGGTTCTTTGAGAGGACTGCTTAATTAGTCTGGCTTTTACCAGACCAAGCTTAATCTTTTAAGATTGAACATTGGTCTGGGGAGTCCACTATGTATTTTCTACTGCACAAGAGGCGTGATCAACGGGCATAGTTCAAATGACTCTGTACGCAATTGGATAGTCATTCACCAATCTGACCAACGAACCGGGTGATGTTTGCAGAGCAATGCAAACACAAAGGTTTTAAACCTGCCAATAGCGCGCCAGGTGGATAAGCCAGCTTGTGATTAGTCCAGGCAAAATTGTAACGGAAGCAGCAGAAAAAGATGCACAGGTTTCCAGCCTTAGCTTCAGGGCGAAAAAGAAATCATCAGATCAGGTTGGGTTCACCCAGCCTACAGCTTAATAACACTGCAGCCCCATGAATGATACCTCAACACTGTGTCAACCTCAATCACCCCCAACACACACACACCCTCCCCCTCCATCCCTTCACCTTGAATTAATTTTCATCTTAGTCCTTATGCTTTGCCAAACCTCTAATACTCTTATTTCCCTTTGCTATCTCACCTATACATATAATGTAATTAAATATATAATTTAGCCACTAATTAACAAGTGTTGAATTGTTTTAAAATGTGTATTAGTACTTAGAAAAGAAAAATATATGAATGTATATATATATTTAAAAAATCAGCCATGTTAGTGATTTGATGTGTAGGTGTTGTGAAGTGCAGAATAGGGGCATGTAGTGATGCCCTCCTCTCACCCCCTCTGTAAGCTCCTGCTGCAGGTCAGGTAGATCTCTACCTGTGGGAGTGCCCAAACAACGGTTACGGTTCCTTAGCAACGGTGTGCGAGTCCCACAGAGAGTTTAAGGGGTGAGTCAGGAGGCTCAGCAGGCGGGCGGTTGTTTTGGCTAAGGTTAAATAAAATACCAACCCCACACACACACACACACACACACACACACTTCAGAGCACTCATGACAACATTGCGCCAAGGGCCCTCTCAGGAGAGAGCCTGCCTTTCCCTCCCTAGCGCGTAAGTTGAGGAGATTAACAGAGAGATAGTGATAATGACTCGGCGTGCAGAGAAAGTGGGGTATGGCTAAATGAACCTACTGTGCACTGGCCGGGCGAATCCTTGCTTAGATTTGGCGTTAATGGGCCAAGAGAGTCCTGCTGGTGCTTTGGGGTTGGGGGGCGGGGGGGGTGGGGCTGCAGCAGGGGAAATTTCCACATGGCCCTATGGGTAATTACTCTGACTGTGTATATTTCTGTGTATGTACTGTATTTCTGTGTGTGCATGTGTGTGGGCTTGCTTGGTTGCGTGCGTGTGTGCGTTTATGCATGCACACATTTGTTTTTGTTGCTTTAAGGAGAGCATAAATTAACAAGCCATGAAGAGAAATAAAAATCCCCAACAGAATTCCAGGCAGAGGGGTCCTCTGACAGAAGAAGAGGCAGTGGGCCTGCTCCTCTATGGGACCAGAGGGACCTCTGGACATGCAGAGATATTTTTGTGCTCATGTCAAAAGTCTAAGTCAGAGGATAGATGCCTCGCCTGACCCCGTTTCCTCACTGTGAACCAGGGGTCATGGGGTGAGCTCCTAAAAATTGCTGGACCTCCCTGGCCTGACCTCTCGCCTTTGGCATGCCTGTTATTTGCCCTCCTTCTCCCCATTCTCAGCATGATCTCCATGGGGGCAATCTGAGATGCCCAGCCTGCATGCTCCAGTTCAAACAGCATGGTGATAGTGTTATTTATTCCTTTTTTACTGCTTCAGAGGACTTTTCCACCTCTCTCTCTCTCTCTCTCTTTCTCTCTGCTGGCTGTTTGATGCAGTGGGTTTGAGTGAGTGATGCAGATGCTGGTGGTGCAGCCATATGGATAAGGAGACTCCAGCCTGCTTCAGCTGGGGGAGCCCTCCCTGGGCTAGCGTGCTGCGGCGCTAACCTATATCTCCAGTAACCTACATAACGCTCGCTGAGCGCGCCGCTCGCTTCTGTGTGTCGTCTGTTGGCATTTCCAGGTTTGCACACTTGAGCAACTTCTGAGTGCTTATGCTTCAGTCCGGCTATTTTTGGACCCATCTGTCATGTTACTGTGTCCATCTTTCTTATGTGAAAGTCGGTAAGAAGGAACGTGACTTGATGACAACAACGCATTACACAGACTGTGCCAAGGATAAGTTGTTTAGTTTAGGCTTTTGGGGCATCAGAGCCAGCCAAGGTTTCAAACCATCCTCTTTTACACATGCAACAAAATTGAAAAGCGTCCCAGTGGAAGAGTAGGGCAGAGCCATTTTCATCCAGTGTTTTCAACCCTCAACAAAGCTCAAAAATGAATTTGATTTGTTTTGAAATCTGTGATAATATTAAGGGCAATTTGTCCTTGGGGATAGGAGATGTTTATAGAGATAGCTAAGGTGCACCTGAACCTATTGTGGCAGATAAATATACTTAGCTGAGTGTTTGTGTGCTTGTGCTTGTTTGCTTGTTTGCGTGTGTGTGTGTGTGTGCATGTGTTTGTGTGAAGACAACTCCACTCCTCATGGTCTTCAGCAAACTGCAGCAGAAAATGTCATTAGTTATGTCCACCTGCCAGACATGTACATTTCAGAGACTTTGACAGTGGACAACATTAGACGACAGGTGTGGACTCTACGGTCTATAGGAGATACATTAAAGAGATAATGAGTTCAGAGTGTACTTGGCTCTTGGCAGAGTTTATCTTTGGCCTGCTGAATAAGCTGCTTTGTTCTTCCTGGTCAAAGGGTGTGTGAACAAACACTTCTCCTGACAGCAGCACAGCGCAGCGGTTATTTAAATCCAGTATTCAAATCGGTTTCCTCAATGCAAATAACGGTTTTTAGATGTGGCTTCAACTGATCCTGACACAGACCTCAGGTGTGCCGGATCTCCCATATAGCTAAACTGAGCCACGGAAGATAAAGAGTCAAAGTGAAGCGAGAATCAAGGTAGGTTTTTTTTTTAAGGAAGTGAAAGTAGGCCACTGCTGCCTAGTCAAACAGAGAAACAATATCTGTTTTGTCAATAAAGCAGAAACAGTTTGATTCCAGCTAAAGTCATGTTGACTATATGAAACCACAGGCTTGTTTGATGTCAAATTTTTGACTTTTGTGTCATGGAGCCCTGTGTGTGTGAGAGAGAGCTTGTGTGTGTGGAATCAGGGGGTGTTGTTTGTGTGTGGCCAGTGAGCAAATGCTTCTACTCTGTGTGTGTGTGTATGTGTATGTGTGTTTTTGCGGAGAGCAGTTGTCAAGTGTGTGTGAGTTCCTCTGCTCAGGTGTGAAGTGCTCTCGTGCTCTTTGGGGAACAGACACAAGGTGGCACATTTCTCTCTCTCGCTCTTCCTCCATCTGTGTCCCGGAACCAACCATGTACATCTCACACGTCATATGGGACTCCACATGTAATTGCGATTTCACCTCAAAAATGCATGAGGCAACATGGCATATACATTTTCTGGATATTTGCTATTCACAGAATTTTCTTTATCTCTCATATCTACCTTTCCTTCCTTTCCCTGTTATTTAATATACCTGTCTATTGACCACACCCTTGACCGTCCTACATTTGCCTATGCATAGTGTTTCACATGAACTCCTCAGTGGTCAGATCCTGTTTTTTATCTTGGTGCATTATCAGGTAAAGAGGACATAATGGTCAGGGCGACCACAAATGGGAGATCTCTCTGGCAGTCATAGTTGTTGTTTTCAAAAGCAGATAGACTTGTGAAGTATCTCTCAGTCATTTAAAGCTCATTTAAAGTTTTGTTTACAAGTATGAAGCCTTTTCTGACTTGTGGCGAAACCATATCAAAGTGTTAATTTGTCAGATTCAATGATTGACTTGCTCCGAAAAAGGGAACTCTTGTGCTTGAGTTGTGAATTGAGTCCCTGGTGGCTGCGCTGCATATTGGGCTCTCTTGGTGAGCCACTAATGACCTTTCCGTGTGGGATCTTCATTGGGCTCTGCATGTATAGGCATGGCCAAGGACACGCACGTGTGCAGAGCAGATGACGGCGCCGTATCATTGTGCTTTGAAAAGGAGATGAGAGGATGAGAGAGAAGCTCCCTGTGCCCACGCTTTTCTTTTCATGAGCTCAAAAATGCAGAAAGTCTAGTCTAGAAATCCAGTCCAGTCTAGAAATAGCTCCCATTATTGGGGTGAGTTGTTTTTTTTCCTTTGTTGTTTGTCTCTCTTTCTCACTGTGTGTGTGTGACAGAGAGAGAGGGTGTGCGTGCATGTGTGTATGGATGTGTGTGTGTGCATGTGTGTGTGTGTGTGTGTTTGTACATAGCTGTACACACAAGCTGGAGCACCATCTGACAGTTTGTCGGTAATTTGTATTTGCCCTCAGACAAGCCACATCAGCACTTACTGTAGGCTACAATAGATTTATTAACATCACATTAGTAATGACTTCTGTCAAAGCCTATCTGACGACTCAGCTCTCTGTCATCACACCAAAAGGTCTTATCAGATTTCTTACTTTGAAACCATCTTATCAGTAAATCGTTTACTTTCAGAATTCAGTCATCAATCAAGACTGTCCCATAGACACAGTAGATATATAGTTTAGCGTACTTTATGCATTGAAGTCTCTACGAGAGTTCGTCTGGTAAATACTGTGAATTTCTGAAAGCACTGTTGTGCTCTTCAGTATTGATACACCTCTACTTGAACTTCTAATAGCGCTTTTAATACAGGGATATTTTTACATCGGTTGGCCTACTTTAAAAACAATCCAGCATTTTTGCATTTTAATGAACGTATCCTTTTTTGTGGTAGATTTAATTATGCGGCATTGGAAGACAAAAGACAGCCTCCTCCATAGCCTACTCGTTTGTGAGAGTGCACACTGTCCTGGGTCTCTGGGGCCTGAAATATTTATCATGGCCCATATGATTACAGGGGTAAATGTGTGGCATATGTTCCTGCACAAATCCCCAGAGTTGTCCTGCGCCTGTGCAAAACCTCCTACAGTATCAGTATTGTAAATGGTGTGGTTGGACAGGCATTCTTGTGTGTGTGAGGATGAGAAATAGACTTGAGAAGTTTGGAAATGAAGTTGCATGGAATGGTGGGTGTGTGAACCTGCTGATGTTGTTGAGACAAGGTTTGGGTGCGAATGTTTGTGTGTGTGCTCATGTGCATGTGTATGTGTGTGTGTGTGTGTGGGGGGGGGGGGGTAAATGCCTCTGTGGGTGGTAGTTGCGCTGTCTCTCCGTTTCGGGGGGGATTATATTCCCCTCTCCTCTCGGATGAGCCCTCCGAGAGGGAATTTTACCTTCTGATGTCTTAATCCTCCCCACCCCCCACACACTTGGCTTCTTGTGTCTAAACTGATGTTTAAGCATTTTCCCTAATGCTAATGCTATCACTCTGCTGTGTGTGTATGTCTCTCTCTCTCTCTCTCTCTCTCTCTCTCTCTGTGTGTGCGTGTGTGTCTGTGTGTGTACAGGAGACAGTCATTTAATGTGCAAATCCAAAGATCCAAAAAGGCTGAATGATTCAAAATGTGTGTGAACGTAGCAATAATATTGTGAGAGTGAAATTGCCTAAAAATGTTTATGCATGTTTGCGTGTCTGCGCGTCTCTCTCTCTGTGAAGCTTACACACAGGCAGAGTGACTAAGAGTGTGTTGCATCAAATGAACAAGGCCGCTCTGATCCAACGCGACAAGCGAAATTCCACCGCTGGAGCTGCAGTCTGATTGCATTGCTGCTGCTTGACCTGGAAAAGGGAAGTCGTTCCCTCCGCTGAGGCGGAGGGTGGGGATGGAAGGATGGAGGGATGGGGTGGAGGAGGGGTGGGAGCAATTATATGCCAAGGGCAGACTCTTCTCTAACACTGGCACGCCAGCTTTTATTTGCATGCCCCACATATCTCTGTGCCATTGGTGCCCACTCACAAGCGTTGCAGTGTGTGTGTGTGTGTGTGTGTGTGTGTGTGTGTGAGCCATGGAGATGGTGGCACTGGGTGACTGTGGAGTGCGTTAGGACAGTGAAGGCGAGACAGGGTGAGGAGGTCGTACTGTAAGCGAGTGCCTGTCTGTCTGTCTGTGCTAGTGAATAGCTCCCCCACTCACCCCAAACCCCAGACTGTAAGTGGCTCATCAATAACAAATAATTCCATTTGCAAGGGAAAGTTGAGGCTGCCGTATATTTAATCCTTTACACAAACATGTGGCATGGCCAATTAAAACACCCTTACGTGATGACATGCTCTGCTTCATATCTAAACTCTGATCTCGAATGCTCATAAATTAATGATCTTCCTTATGATTGTCTGATAGATAAAACCAAGGTATGCCATGTAATATTCTGTGTGGTGCTCCAGGCAAACACAGTGACTCCTCATGAAGGTGGAACTCCTCATTTGAAAAATGCAAATAACTGTAATATTCTTGATAAGTAACAAGCGGAGGGGAAACCAGCTTGATGAGAGACAGCATCAAACATCTTTTAAGAACCTTCTGCTAAAATTGTAATTGTTGAGCCTTTGCCAAAAGAATCTCACTCAATCTCACTCTCACTCTCACACTCCTTCACCTCAATGAAGGAACCAATCACAGAACGGAGGGGGGACAGCAAGACGATGACGACACACCGAAGCGGTTATGAGCTACGTACAGATGCATTTGATAGACATTCCCAATAAACGGCTCTGGGCATTCATAAACCACGTTTCAAATACGAGAAAATGAACGTGTAGTTCCCAGATCCTATCTCAATGAGATGAGGTCTGACGTTAGCCAGGCTAAAAGGATAGTATTTTTTCAAAGCAGTTGAAATCTTTTAATCAACAACAATTCTAATTTAGTAAATTGTGTGCACGTTTTATTATATTGTGCACATGTTTTACTAAATTGTGCGCTCAATTTACAACAATTAAAATGAGGGCACAATTTAGTCCAGTGTCACCAACCTTTTTGAGCCCAAGATCCCTAACCTCGCCCTGAACAAAGGCAAGATCTACCTTAAAGCGTCAATAGAAAATCAAAGCTAAAATACTTCCAATTTAAGGCCTTTTATTTAGGCAAATGTATCAGGTCAAAAATATCACATCCTCCACCCCCTTATACAGGCGTCAATGAGATAACAACACTTTAACATAGTCTTTACTTACATGAATTTTCTAATTGGAGTAAGTGTTTGTGACAATACGTCATGATAAATTTGATGTTTGATCGCTGTTTTGGTATGAAGCATCTTTCACATAATGAATGCACACTCTAGAAAGTGAAAGTAACCTAAGCCTAGGCCTACAATGCACTCAGTGTCTGTGCACATCCGCAATCGATTACATTCTTCAAATGGAGAACAAATTCCTGATCGCTAAACTTTTGTTTTTTATTTTCTGTCAGTTAGCAGTTGATGTAGAAGCACCTAGCATAATTTGACTTCAGCGGTGACAAGTCCTGTTGCGAGAGAGAGAGAGAGCACCTGCAAAGTGGTGCTGTGCGCGTGTGTGTGTCTGCATGGGGTTACGTTCGTTCAAGTCAGAAGTTGGTTCGTCCGGTCCCGCATTCACGCTGCTCCATTATTAGATTAACGTTATCAGGCAGCACTGTAAATGTATGCAGGAATTTCTCGCATTATGATGGCTAGGTCTTGAATAAATCATGCGCTATCCCACGCTGAAATGTACGCCCTGTAAACGTTGGCGAACATGTGGGAATTTGGTGACTGTTTCTAATTGTCCTGTTATTCTCGGGATCTACTGGGCAAGTCCTAAAGATCTACTGGTCGATCGCGATCGACGGGTTGGCGACCACTGATTTTATCAAATGAGCACACTATTTAGTAAAACATGCGCACAATTTACTAAATCGTGCGCACGTTTTACTAAATCGTGAGCACGATTTACTAAATTGAGAGCACAATTCAGTAAAATGAGTGCACAATTTAGTAAAATGTGCGCACGATTTAGTAAAATGTGCGCACGATTTAGTAAAACGTGTGCATGATTTAGTAAAATGTGCACACAATTTAGTAAAATGAGCGCACGTTTTCTGGATATATACCAAAAAATATCTTGCAATGACCCCTTTAGGGTAAATTATTTAATATACAGTTTTTGAACCAAGATTGATTTCACTCTCCTGATGACTCTGTATGTATAGACGGCCCCATTTGTCAATATCAAAACCCTTTATGAAGGTGGAACTCCTACCCCTCATCTGTAGGCTACACACCAGGCTCTGTGTGAGCCTCACACACCACTGTGTGTGTGTGTGTGCCAGCTGATCCAGAGAGCTTCTGTGTGTGATGCAAGCTGTGAGCTTCATGGGACGGCTTGACAATGATTCTGTGTAAAAAGCTGCTGGCAGTGAGCATTAAGCTTGGAGCGCTTCTCATGGCTGTTGGAAAGACGAGAAACATGCTCCATTTCACACTTTTTTTTCGCATCTCAAAGCAAATTTGATTTCCGCACACCAACCAGACACAGTTTTGGGCTATTCATGCTATCAAAAGGTTACCGCGTTCCAGTCACACAAATGACATGTTGTGCTCGGAATCGGATAATATTCACCTGATGTGTTCTTTTTACCACCTAACTTGAGTCCAACTTGCTCACCGTGGATATATTTCACCTCTGGATGTGTGCAAAAGCGGTCCCAGCACTACTCTGCTTCCTCTGCCTGCCGTGTGGCACTGTTGTTTGCGAGGGCCGCGCTCCACTCCGCGCCGGGTAGATAAAACACACAGGCCGGGGGCGCCTGCTCCAGTCAGTACAGGAGAGGCCCCGCACAGCAGGGGTTCCCCCCCACACACACCACTACCGGCACGAGTTTAGTGCTTCATCAAACAGAAGGCGAACACTCTTGCATGGTTAGGCACACAAGCATGTACCCATTTTTAATGGGATTCTTTTTTTTGTTGTTGGCTGTGGTGGTGAAATGGAAGGGGTGGTGGGTTCTGCTAATATTTGTATAACTATGTTATGCTATGAATGTGAATTTTACTAGACTGCATTAAAGATACGTGTTTTTTTTATCTTCAGCTCATGGCAAAGGACATTAGATGTGTTTGTGCATCCATGTTCATTTTGCACTCTTGTGGTTTATGTCGCAAGAAGCCAGATGAAGAGAGAGAGA
Source organism: Alosa sapidissima (assembly GCF_018492685.1). Taxonomy (NCBI): domain Eukaryota; kingdom Metazoa; phylum Chordata; class Actinopteri; order Clupeiformes; family Clupeidae; genus Alosa; species Alosa sapidissima. The sequence goes on along the minus strand of NC_055961.1, from coordinate 34,181,477 downwards.
GAGAGAGAGAGCGAGAGAGAGGTATGTGTGTGCGAGAGAGAGAGAGAGAGAGAGAGAGAGAGAGAGAGAGAGGTATGTGTGTGCAAGAGAGAGAGAGAGAGAGAGAGAGAGAGAGGTATGTGTGTGCAAGAGAGAGAGAGCTATAGGGAATACCTGCTAAATCTTATTCCATCTGACATCCATGCAGAATGATTCAGGGCATAAACATTCAGCCATGTTGGTTTTACAGTACTGTGAATCACTGACCTCAAAATATGGCACCAAAACTACTACAACATTTGGATTATTCTCATGATTCCAAACATAATCTCTGGCAGTGATGCAAGAAAACCTTTTTTTTATCTTCTCATCCGCATCCCCCATCCTCCCATCTCTGCCTGTATGTGAGGGAAAGGTCAGGTTGTGACTCGGGCGTCGCTTGCGGAGAGCAAAAACCCGCCCTCAGCAAAGTGAAGGGTCTCATGCAGGGTCAAGCCTGGTGCCTCTGACCCACATTTGTCACTGTCAGCGGCTCCCATCACGTGCCGTCGGAGCAGACAGCCAGGGAGAAGTGAGGGACTGGACCCAGCGTCGGCCCGTGACTCACTTATGAATGGGCTCTTGAGGGAGAGTCTCCCAGGGCCCGGCCAGGTATCCGTTCTGCAGGATAAGGCTGCTTTAAGGCTGAATAAAGCCAAATCAATGGGCCTACTTCAAACAGAAGCTTCAGTGTAAGATGAGGCATCCAACACAACAAAGGTTAAAAAGAAATCAACAGCATGTGTCAATATATGGATATTTCATGTTTTGATTAAAATGTTAATTAAACCACCACGCCATCCTTTGCCTCAGAACATAGTACTGATATACATTATGAAGACTAAGGACATATGTCAAAAATACATGCCATAGCATTGTTTTATCCTGTATCCAATAGTAGCACATCATCTTTGTTTTGATTATGTATCTTAATTCAGGCTTAAGGCGGGATCACACTGGCCAGCGGCAGGTTTCCTATTGTTCTCTATGGTTCGGCAGCGGAACGGTGGCAGCACTAGCGTTGAATAAACTGAGCGTTGAACTTGGTTCAACTTTCAAAGTGCAACGCAAGAGTATTCAATTGTCAGTTTAGGCGAACCATTTGTGTTACTTATGAACGAGATAGAACTTATTATGGTCTGAGTGTTGCGTCGCACTTACCGCTGCGTTATTTTCTGTGTGATCCCCGCCTTAAACGCGGCCCTTGGTCCTTACTGTGGCTATGAAATGTAGACTTTGTCTCTCCCCCTCTGTGTTTACTGGCTATCAGTGGCTGCCTCTTGTCATGTCCACATGTGCTGTTCTTATCTTGGACTGTGTTCCAGCGATGAGACCCTATTTTTACCACTCAGTATGACCTCTCAGAACTCTACCCCCCACCCCCATCAAACACACACACACACACACACACACACACACACACACACACACACACACACACACACACACACACATGTTAAAAACACTCAAATCCTCTTCTGCCAAAATACAGTTTTTAACCACTCCAGATTATCTAGCTATTTGAACTCACAGTTGGCATGACAGAATATTTCATTATTTGTGCATGTATGGAGCTGACTGGCAGAGAACCCAAATATCATCCAACCAGAAGGGTATATTTTCACTAAATACTCTTACGCATTTACATGATGTAGTAAAATATGAAGCAAGGTTGTTTAACACACTTCACATGTAAACATGTATCCATGTGCATATATTGCAGCGCTTTTGACCCTAACTGGCAAATGGCCCTTTTCCTCACACACTGTAACTGTCCTGTTATTTTGAGTCTAGGTGTGTGGCAGCTCTTTATTTCACACCTGCGAGGGTTGCGAGACCCACAGTTATTTATGGTGGAGTTATTTGTGGTGAGGTTGTTTGTATGACATGATATGACAGGGCTGTGGAGTCAGGGTCATTAGGACTGCCCATAGTCTAGATTCAGAAAAACACGTCTCCACGCCTCATGATGCTGTGTGTGCTGTCTGCAGTGGCTGGCTATGGTGCCCAAGAGGGATGCTTGTCCTCCACCATGATGGATGGACGAAGGGAAACAGAGAGGTAAATAGAGAGAGAGAGAGAGAGAGAGAGAGAGAGGGAGAAACAGTGGAGTGTTTTCCAGAGGTCTGTAATGATGCCTTAGAGGGCTGCTTGCACGTGAGGTCTGGATGTTTTCTCTGCCGTGTGACAGGAACGCCGATCATCTGCATCACACCAATTGTCAAGTCCTGCTGCCTAGAGCTGGCAAGAGAGGCCTCCGAGAGGCCAGTTCCAGCCTGGACGTTCTCCTCCTGTGCTGTCTACTGCTCTAATCTCACGTGCCATTACTCTTCCTGTCAGTGTATGAATGTCGGTCTATTGCCCAAAGTGCAGAGAAGTAACTCTTTGCCATTGCTGCCCTGAAACAGTGGTCTTCAAACCTGTCCTATGTGCTGAACAATGAAGGCATGGCAGAAAAGAATCCTTTGTTGGATCTAAAAGCCATTCAGATTAAGAAAATGTGTTATTAATGATGAGCTGGCTAATTTCATGTATGTCTTTCATTATTCTGTTGATTTGTTAGTGGTTACACACTCCATATGACTGTAATTGACACTCAGACAAGTTATTCAAATTCAAGCAGCACCAGCACGTACAAGCAGTGAGTAACAGGCTTCTAATAACAGGCTTATTCAAACAGTTGATCAACTCCATCACCTCAATCATAAACCTGTCACACAACACACACACACACACACACACAGCACAACATTCATGTTTTATTTGGAGCACCTGCACGAGGCTGCCGCTGCCTGTAATCGGCCCACTCGTCATGAAGACATCTAGGACTGGCAGTCATTAGTAAGCCGTCACTGCTCCAGTGGCTGTCCTCATCTGCATGACATTAACCTGCATCCTGCAGCAGACTGTCTGACGCGGCGGCAACTCATGTCACTTGCTCGGCAGGCACACACGCGTCGTCTAAATGTCACACGGAGGCCGCCGACAACGACGACGACACTCCCCGCAACCCCCCCCCCAGCCAATCAGCATCCCTTCTTTGTGTGCAGCCACCGAAGCCTCTATCTGTCTGCATAGATTTGCATCCTAATTTCGGGGCTGAAATAAGATCCGGCTCTGATGGAATGCTTTTAATTTTGGGTGAGGGTGGGTGGTATGTGCGTGTGTAGTGGGCAGGGCAAGGACCGGCCGCATGTTTGCGTGTGTGTGTGTTATTCTCAAATTAATTTTCTGCAATCGGTCAGAGACTTCCATTCCCCCCCCCCCCATCCAATTCTCCTTTTCTGCATGGTTTGAGCGCTTTGCTTGATTGGCGCGGCGCTCCCTAGGCCAAGTGCTTTGATGTGGGCTGGAGAGGGTTTGTGGCCCTGGAACACACAGACCGGGAGCGCAGCCTAACGAGGCCCTGTGGAGCCCTGGTCAGCGCTGCTCAGCACTTTAGAGGGAACCACTTAAACCCTCTCTTGCTCTTTTCATCTGCCCTTCAGCGCTCTCTTTTTCTTTGTCCCTCCCTTATTCTTTGTTTCTCTCTTTCTTTCTTCATTCCTTCATTCAATTCTTTCTTTTTTCCTCCCTTGTTTTTCTTTCCTTCTCTCCTCCTCTATTTTTCCTTCTCTCACCCTATTTTTCCCACTTTCTGTTTCGCTGTTTCATTATCCCGTGCCTGATGTCATTATCTCTCCCTCTATGAGTTTCTCCAGTTCTCACTCTCTCACACCCCCCCCCCCCCCCCACCTTACATCTTTCTTGCATCTCACCTTCATTCTTGTGTTCTCTCACCTGCTATCTGCCATTTTCTCTCTGAATAGGCTCATGCTGAACACGTTTCACGCTTCTCCCAATCTTCCTTACAGGCACGGCCTCACTCGGAGAGCGGGAACTACTTTTCATATTTTAAACAGATTCCCTTTAATCAGATTCCCTCTCCTCCATTCTCATACACTCCTCTTTGGTTTCACATCCGCTAAACTGTGTAGCCGCCATTCTTCTCCATCATATGAGATTTTCTGATTGAACAGATTACTCAAGCTGCTGGAGTTGGTGTGTGTGTGTGTGTGTGTGTGTGTGTGTGTGTGTGTGTGTGTGTGAGAATCTGTCCTTTGCCCTCCGTGTGTGTATGAGTCTGTCTGCATGTGTATGTGTCTGTGTGCACTATGCTCTCAGTGTGTGTGTGTGTGTGTATTTGTGTATCCTATGGGTTCTGTGTGTGTGTGTGTCTGTCATATGAAATAATCCGCTAACGCGTTTCATTAGCATGCATTTAGCTGCTTGGATCCTGTCAATCAGCCTGAGAAGGGCTTAGGAGCTGGACTAGAGTCATACATCCTCATCCACTAATGCTGCCAGACAAGCAGGAGCATCCTCCGGCACGGGCCACTTCAGTCAACATATATCCTCAAAGGACTCCCAAAGCCGCCGCACGACTTATCCACATCACAGTCTAATTCATGACGTCCTCTAGTAATGCATATTAGAGAAGCTGCAAATGCCGATGTGGTGGGGGGACCTCATTTGTGTGTCGTCTGCACTTTGACCTTCGTCTCCGCGCCTTGGCTGGTGTAATAACCTCCGCGCAGTTATTCATATTCATTCGGTCCATTTGCATTTTGAATGGTTGGTTGTGATACGGATGTCATAACTTGAAATGCTGTTAGAGCCGGGGGTTCCCCCACCCCGCCAGCCGTTAGGAGATGGCACAAAGCAGATGGACATGTTTACTCAGGCTGCAGCACATGACTTGTGGATCAGCACGGATATGGAGTAGATGGAGTCGGGGATGAACGATACTGCTGATCAGTCTGGGACTCCCCCATTTATCTTTCTCTCCATATAAATGATTTGAGAGTACTTTGGTATAACTGGTGATATGCAGACTGATTCCTCCAATATTAATTTATAAAATTATAACTATAAAATAATACTTAAAAAAAAAAAAGTATCTTTTGCGCTCTCTTTTCTGTCAGACTCTTTGTCTCCCCTGTCTGGGTTTATGTGTGTGTGTGTTTGTTTAGAAGTCTGCTTACGTCTGTGAAGATAATGTCATTTTTATCAGAGGATAGAGGAGACAGACACAATTGCATCATATCCTGTGCGCCCCACGACATCATCCTCCATCACAAAGAGAAACGGTCTTCCTGGTGGAAGCGTGTCTTTGCCAGCATTCACTGAAATCCCTTTTGTCCTGACCGCAGCCACATCTTGCCTGTGTTATCTCTTTGGCTGGACAGTGGACAGAGACGTCCGCAGACACCACAGGAGTGGTTGGAGGGTGAATGGTCGGACCTCTGCGATTGCCCCAAATATTCACAGCATGACTCCTCTGCTGTGCCCTCCACCCCCGCCTCACCAGCCCACAACCTGGAGGATGTGGCATTAATATAAATATAAATATTCATTATTGCATTCCAATTTGACCTTGATGCTAGGACTCACATTCAAGCAGTGTCTGTGTGTGTGTGTGTGTGTGTATGTGAGAGAGAGAGTGTGTGTGTGTGAGTGTGTGTGTGTGTGTGTCTGTCTGTCTGTGTGTGTGTCTGTGTGAGAGTGAGAGAGAGATGTGTGATGTGTTAATCATAATCCCCTTGGAGGAAGGTGATTCTGCTATTCTTTTTGTTTTTGAGTTCACTTCCTTCCTTTCTTTCTTTCCTTCTTTCTTTCTTTCCTTCTTTCTTTCTATTTTTCCATCTTTGTTTTTTCTCTTCCGACACAGTTGAGTGTAATCTCTGACATCCTGTTATGGTCAATCAGTTATGCCATAAAAGTTGCAGCAGCTGTTATCACAGGAGACTGGCGGTCCAGCGGGGCAGTGAGATCATGAGATCCGAACGCTGCTCTGGGTGACCCGCTGCTAGGTGACCCGCACAGAGGTCCAAACATGACCTCAGAACACAGGCGACGTTTTCATTTAGTCCATCCTATTAGAATGCTATTATAGTCTTCTCACAGGGGCTATCAAGCAAGAATCGTCCATGGAGTTTGTCATCTTGTCTGAAAAGGCAAAAGACTTTAGACAAAATGCAGAAGAGTCTGTTAGCACCTTTTGTCCTCCTGACGATGTCTGGAGCTTGAGTGGCCGGAGGAGGGCTTGCTTGTGCTGTGAGCCGCTCGGAGCGGTGAGTCTGACAGACTGTGCTGTTGTGCTGCTCCATTCCTGCTGCTGTGAGCTCTTCAAAGGCACTCCGACTCACTCCGAGGTCTGTATGAAACCTGAAGCTAGAGCCGTTTTTAAATGGCTCACCTCAGGTAAAAGCAAAAGCAGAGTTCACATCAAACCACCAAAAAAGGGCTGTTTTTATGGAGGCAGTGCCTGTCAGCCACGGAACCCATCTCACCAGAAAGCCCTTTCTACACAAGCATGGGAGAGAAATCTGACTCCATTTTATGTCTCTTCACTGGAGTAACAGTGGCCGTGTGGTACAGTGGGATGCTGCAGCTATGTTGATAAGGAAACAAAGAAGCACTCCGATAACCCTCAGAGAAGTAAACAGGCCTAATCTTTGACTCTTATCCGCTGCGTTAGGGCAAAAAATGACAGCTCTCCTCTGAGATGGGAAGCTAAGCCAAGGAAAGGAAGATTTAATTATACTGAGAATAATTAAATAGACTGAAAGATAGGGGTAGTATTCCTCACGAAGCACAAAGGATCACGGGGCCAATGGAGGGTTGGGCTCATAGAGCACATGTCATATGGAGGACGCATTGTTACACGGTCAACAACACACATTCAAAACCGCCTCACAGCTTTCCAAGTCCAGCTGTGGGCTCTTCACTACTGTCATAAGATGCAGTGACCGAAACCACATATTTTCAGCTCTACCAAAAGCCTCTTTTTTTTGGCATGAACAGGAATGTTCTTCCATGGAAAGATCTTGAATGTATTGCAATACGCACATTGACTATGACTTATACGGAACGTATGTTTATTGTCAGTCCCTTGGTTATGTCAGTAAACTGCCAGCACTTGTCGTCTAACAGATGACTACTGACAGTGACATGATTCAATGATTTTTCCCCTTCAGAAAATGCTACGCCTCCTGGATAGCTGTGACACAGCCGCTGGACGTAGAGAAGCTCCATCTTTTCCCTGGCGTTGCCACCGTGACTTCCTCCAGTGCTATTGTTAGACCAGCAGTCTCTATATTATTTATCACCTCTGCTTGCTCTGCTGGTGATGATGACTTGATCACATCTGATAGCATTAGGGTAGGCGTAAGTTGAAGTGTATGTGCGTATGTGTATGTAAGTGCGAACACGCGCACGTGAATGTGTGTGTGGGGGTGTGCGTGTGGTGGGGGATGGGACCGCGTAATGTGTGTGTTTGTGTGTATGCGAAAATGGCGGTGGCCTACATTTGTTCATGGCCGCAGTGACCCTTCATCTCTCTGTCCCCATCCTCCATGTGTATCTGACCGTTGATAAGCACTGATAAGGGGCCTGATAAGATCGGCAGGTGGGTTGTCTCAGGTGGAGGAGGGGCGGAGGCCAGGTGTGAGACTCTGCGGGTTCTATTGTGTTTGACTCTGTACACAAACTTTGCCCCAGCGATTCGCCTTGAAACACACCGTGCGTACCGTGCAGAGTGCGCTAGGCATAGAGTGCCAAGGCACTCAAAACTAAACACACATCCACATGCCCACAAGTGAGCAAAACAGCACACTAAGGCAGGCTTTCACAAAAAAAAAACTGAATACATAATGCTGACACAAACAAACCAGAAGTAATCCTAGAATAGTTTTCTTAAGAGCACAGCGTTAGGGTGCTGGGTGGTGATGACAATGTAATTCAGCAACAGCGGCAGGACAGACACACTCGCTTGCAAGATGAATGGCTCTTACTGGCAGCCTCGCTCCACACGTTAAGCGCTCGCTTCACACGGGCCGTGTGCGTCTGTGCTGCACAACACAAGCCATTTTTAGCATCGCAAAACCCCATCTCTTAACTGTGAAGCAGTTAATTACATTAAACGCTGAAATAGCAAACATGCTTCAACCACAGCATCCACAGAACTGTTGGCATAAATTATGGAGCAACTGATTTGACATGCTATGTAATATTTAACATACGTGAACATACGTTCATACAACATCTACAGCCATAAACGCTATAGGCGTCTTGCAAGATGTAGAGTATACATAAAAAGATTTTTGAAAATACTGAACAAATACGATTAAAACCAGGCTGGAGTTTTGCAGTCTCTGATGCTATGGCAATGGGTCTTTCTTGTAGTCTGTATAACTGGGGACCCTGGTGGGTTTGAGGAGAGTGTGGAGTGTGTGTGTGGTGTGAGTGTGTGTGTGTGTGTGTGTGTGTGTGTGTGTGTGTGTGTGTGTGTGTGTGTGTGTGTGTGTGTGTGTGTGGAGTCTGCTTTAAGCAGCAGCACAGCTGCTGTGCACTAAGTGGCCTGGCACAAACTGGATGGGAGATGTGGGAGAGGAGAGGAGATCCAGCCCCAAATGAATAAACCATGTCAATCAGCACAACAAAGAGGAGGCTGCCTTTGCTCTGCACTTAGACGCTACGCTATGCTACGCTACGCCAGCGCTGTGCTGGGGGAGAGATGGGGGAGAGCAGCGCAGGCTGATGTGGAGGGGGTGAGGGCCAGGGTGGGGTGCTGAGGAAGAGAGGGAAATAAAGAACGGGGGAATTCTTCAAATCTCCAAACTCAATCGGATTTTTTTTTTGACTGCATTGCCTTTCGGGACTCCTTTACTCCAAACCCCTGCTCCCTCCCTCCCCCTTTCTTTCTTTCTTTCTTTCACTCTTTTCCACTCCTCTCACTATCTGCTCCATCGTCGTAGTCTGCTTTTCTTTTTCGATCATATGCAATCAGAGCTGCCGGGGGTTTGGAGATAAGGAATGGCAGCCTTGCCAGCGGCATTGTGTTTAGCGTGACTGAAATGAGTGTGTCTGTCAGTCTGTGTGTGTGTGTGTGTGTGTGTGTGCGTGTGTGTGTGTGTGTGT
>NC_055961.1:34147498-34167498 GCF_018492685.1 Alosa sapidissima | reverse complement strand
GTAGAGTAATTGGAGAGGGGTTTTATAATTAAAATCAAACATTTTTTGTGATAACGCAGAGCAGCTATTATCTCTGTGTTTAATATGTGACAGATCTGAATGTTCCGCGTCTGCTTAATAGAGCTCGATGGGGTCTTGTGTGTTTAAGGGAATATGTGTGTGTGTGTGTGTGTGGTTTAAATGAGGTCTTGTGAATGATTTGCTCTACTGGCTGAGTGGATTTGTTGCCTGCAGTGAATGGGATGAGTAGCAGAGTGCTCTCCCTAACCCCAGGGTTCTCTCTCTCTTTCTTTCTTTCTCTCTCTCTCTCTCGTGCACACACACTCACACAATACTCACAAACAATACTTATACAGCTTGCATGCACACACACACACGCACACACAGTAGATGTACAATGCACACACACACGTGTGGGAACATAACCCCTGATGCCCCCCTCTCCACTGGAGTAGAAAAAGTGTATATGTGTGTGTGTGTGTGTGTGTGTGTATGGGGGTGCATTGAATAAATGGGTCACAGCATCACTGCAGCATGTCTCAAGCAGACACTAAGAAGGAGAGTAATCAGTCAGAGCCTGAGGGTGACCAAGGGTGTGTGTGTGTACATGTATGTACATGCATGTGTATGAGCGAGTGTGTGTGTACATGTATGTAAATGCATGTGTATGAGCGAGTGTGTGTGTGTGTGTATGTGGTGTGACCCATTTTACATGGACTGCTCGTCACCATGTCATATCCCCTAATCACACTGAAATCTCTCCTTTCACATCCCACTACCACACAGCACATTCATAATAGGTGGACACACACACACACACACAGAGAGAGAGAGAGCACTATCATAAAGCCTGGATGGGCCATGAACTGCGCTATTTAGCTAACTCTAGAATGTCAATGAATAGATTTCTGTTCAGCCCATCTTGATTAAAAGCATAAGGAGCATCTCACAGTGCAGAGTGTATTTTTGCGGCCATAATGAACCCCATATAAAGCCTCTAATCAGGGTGCCATAAATCGTACCGTGCTTACAGAGTTCTGTTGAGAAATGTCTACAGTCTCTCATTGGGATGGGTGCGTGGAGCCATATGTGGTCAGTGTCTTACCATCCCAAGTTCTCCATCCTCTCCCAAGTCCAAATAAGCGCCTCTTTAAACAAATGTGTGTTTGAGTGGAGGTGTGCGAAAAAACCATCCAAACGCACTGTTTAAATGTTTATCCATGATTGTGCCTGTGTCTTGTCATTTGCATATGTGTGACTTTGTGTGTGGAGGGGGATGTCTATGAAGTATGTGTGTGTGTGGTGTGTCTGTCTGCCTTTGTGTGATATGCGTGTGGAGGAGCATGACCTATGAAGTGTGTGTGTGTGTGTGTGTCTGTGTGTGTGTTGTGTGTGTCTGTCGGTCTTTGTGATATGTGTGAAGTGTGTGTTTTAGGGGGGTGGTATTGTCTGCTCGGTTTGGGGGCACACATTTGGTCAATCATTCTCCTCTGATGTACAATTAATAAAGCGCTTGTGTAGGAGAGCCTCCCACTGAGCAGAGAATGGTGGAGTGGAGAACACAGTGGTGTGTGTGTGTGCGTGTGTCTGTATGTATGTGTGTGTGTGTAAATTACAGCTTGAAGAATGTTGTTTAAAGTTCTGCTCTAACGTGTTGTGTTCCTTCCAGTTGGGGACTTGCTCGTAGCATTTCTCCATCGTGGGATTTCTGGGTTGTTGTGTATAATTAGCTATGGAAGTCAGTTGAGTGGTTTGCATAAGAACATACTGTGCTAATACATCACAACACAGATGAACCTTTTTGGTCTCTCTCTCTTTTCTGCGTGTGTATGTGTGTGCAAGTGTCATCCTTAGACCTTAGTTATGTCGCTTATCCGGTTGTTCAGGGTAATGAGGAGCTGTGCGGAACATTTTGCACTTCAGCAGATGACAGTCACACTGCACACACATACACCGAGGCAAAGGATGCTTTTCTCCTCTTTAGATGTAAAGGGATCGGTTGGTGTTGCACACCTGCCCTCCAAAATCACACTTAGTCAAACACATGCACACTTTGAGGCTCAGTTCAACAAGGTGCCGTAAAGGCGTGTTGGCTTTGGGGAAGCTCTGAGCTGGGTAGGGGGCATTGTGTACATTTGTTCTTTTTCAGAAGTGCATACGTTCTAACAGTGATACCTGTGGTTTATGTCAATAGATAAAGAGTTTCTAGCAATACAACACAGCTACCAATAACAAATGTCCCAGGCTTCTCCATCAAACACAGACACCCCCTCTTTCTCTCAAACACACACATTCACTCATGAACTCATACACACAGTCACACAAAATGTCCTCCTGTCTCTGTCCATACCATAGATCAGAGCTGCAGGCCAGAGTGTGAGTGGCTTCATGTTAGTGCCACTTACAGATCAGTCAATGACAGAGGAAGCACCGAGATGGAAGGGCAGAAAAAGAAGAAAGGATGAGAGAAAGAAAGAAAGACAGATAGAAAAAGAGATGTCTCGTGTGTCTTTGTTGCAGTGACTTTATGCTTGGCTGCTCCAGTCTATGTGTGTGTGTGTGTGTTCATCCTCAGAAACGAGGCCACTCGGCCCTATCGCTCCACACACACACACACACCCGGTGTCGCCCCGTGCTCATCAGTCAGGCCATCCGGCCATTACATAAAAGCAACTCCTTGAGTCAGCGCCGGCGATTGGCCCGCTCCGATACTCTTGCCCCCTGACCTGGAAGTAATGTGATTGTGAAGTGGAAAGGGGAGGTGGTGGTGGTGGTGGGGGTGATCTCAGCTGTTGGGTTTCCTCTGTCCCTTTTTCACAAATCTGCTCTCTGCTGGAGACAGCCATGTGTGTGTGTCACACGACATGAACTCACTTAGTGGGCACATGTGATAGATGTGTGTGTGTGTGCTTGGCTTTGTGCTTGTCTGCGCTTGTTTCTACTGGCCTTGTGTGGCTTTGCTACTTTGGCATTGTGTGTGTGTGCGTGTGTGTGCTTGGCCCTGGGCTATGGGTAAAGACTGTGTTGATGGAAGCTGAAGGCCCCCTGCATTCACATTGAGCTCTCCTCTTTTGTTGCGGGATGTGGATCTGCACAGCTCTGTTTAACCCAACTCAAAGTAGCTGAGGTGGGGGAGGTGGGCTACATTAAAGGTCCGGTCGATACCTCCGTGTGTAATCCATGTGAAACCTGGTGGTCATATCAATCATCACTAAACACACAGTCCAGTGGTAGCCACACCATTACCTCTCAACATGAGAGCAAAATGTATTAAAAGTACCACTATATAATCATTAAGGACACTGTCCATGTCAGGCACCTTTCTCCATTCACAGGGGCATGGAACATGGAAGCAAAAATCAATGTTTCGCAGCAATGTTCTTTATTTGATGGACAGACAATGGCATGTGGATTTTTATGCTTATGGGTGTACTGTATATTCATTTGTACTCTTAGGTATTGTGAGAATGTCTTACGTAAGTAAGATATGGGAGAGAGAGAGAGAGAGAGAGAGAGAGAGAGAGAGAGAGAGAGAGAGAGAGAGAAATAGAGGGAGAGTACTCTCAAGAGTAGTGTTGACATCCTAAACACCTGCTGTGGGACGTGACAGCTTGTTGTGGAGGAGAGTAGGTGCTGAGTGGGAGAGTGTTGAAGTGAGTGTGTGTGTGTGTGTGAGTGTGTGTGTGTGTGAGAGTGTGTGTGTGTGTGAGTGTGTGTGTGTGTGTGTGACTGAGAAATGACAGTGAGGCTTTTTCCATCCCACTCTTCTTTGAGAATACCTGTGCGCTCATCATAGCTGAAAAAAAAAACATGTCTCCTTGTCAATATCATCTTTATTTTTCCATGTAAGTGCCTTGAATCATGTGTGACATCCTGCGCTCTGCAGCAGCCTGACTATGTGCTAGACATGAGAGGAAGATGCCATTTCACACCTCCGCTAGAGCCTAAATGGTGTGTTTGCATTGTGGTAATGCTGTATTGATCTTATATGATTTAGCCGTAGGCTGCCTTCACACCCTCCGCCAAACACCAAAGGCGTGTGACCTCTGCACACTGTACAGACAATGAGACGGAAAGTCTCCCTTACTGAGGAGAACAAAACCAGCAGCCGCTCATTGGTCATCTCAAAAAGGAAATCTCAATTGTCAAATCTCAATACACTGTTTCAGTTGCTTAATTACTAGGGTTGGATTTTTTGGGGACAGCAGGAATGGTATTAGGAGACATGAATGCTAGGAATTCTAATGCTGGCTTGATCAGGCAGCTTTCCATAATGAGGTTATGATGTTCTAAAACACCTGTAGTGAATTATTACTAAGTTTGAACTTTGGCTTTGACATTTCTGGTCTATATTGTTCCACGCTGAAGCACTGGGAGTGTTTATCGTCTACAGTCCACCTTTACAACCCAGATGTGCCACACCACCCTCCCTCTGTTTGTCCGTGACATTCCAGCAACAAAGACACATGCCCTCCACACTCTTTTCCCTCCTTTGCTTTCCTCTCCTTCAAGGAGCACTTTGTTTGCAAGTTGGGGGTTGTTGACCCAGGTGCAGGGACTCCTGACCCTCCTTGTCCCTCCTTCAGCTAGTAGAGAGGAAGAGAACCAACCTCTCAACCTCTGACTAGTTCTCTACTAGCGTGTTTATTACCCCCCCCCCCTTTTATCTCTGTCATTGACTGGACAGACAGCTTCTGTTTGGTTATATATATATCTCTCTTTTTCCCGCTTTCCCTCTCTCTCTCTCTCTCTACCTTTCTGCCCATATCCCTGCTCTCTGCAGGCATGCTGGGGCTTGTCCTCCCTCTCTCCGGAGGTGTCTATCTGTTAGCAGCAGGTGGTCTGAGGAGCTGAGTGTGGTGTGGCTATGGCTGATCACTGGGAAGCCTCTTCCTCTTCCTCTTCCTCTTCTTCTTCTTCCCTTCTCACTCTCTCTGTCGCCACCGATACCGGTCCTGCCCAAGTGTGTCACTCGGCCCTGCGGCTCCAAGCCAAACCCTAACGTTCCCTCTCAGCCTGCTGAGTGTCACACACCACCGTTCACACTCACACACCACCATTCACTTGTTTTCTATGTGTGTGAATGTGTTTGTGTTTTTGTGTGCATGGATAGAGAGACCAAACCACAGTGAAAAGAGGTTTCTGCCTGACACCAGAAAGGTGGGAGTCTCTCCAGTTCTCTGTGACACAGAGACGACAACTTAAATGATGGCAGTTTCATGTTTTTCTCTCTGTGTCACTCTCTCATTCCCTGCCCTCTTTCTCTCACGCATACAGTGTCTTACCCTGTCATGCTATCTTTGGCATGTGCACATTGAGTTCAGAGGCCTACTTCATGTGAACGCTTCTGCACTTATAAGAAGTAAGCGCTGTATTTAGAAGAGAGAGAAATAAAGGGGGAGGTTCTCCACGCAATAACTTGTCAGCCTACACCCCCATCCATTTGCTTGCTTCAGAAAACCCAATTTAACATCCAAACAAAGCCCCATCTATCCATGAATCCATCCATCCATCTCTCCACTCATCCATCCATCTCTCATCTCATCCATCCATCCATCTGTCTGCAGCACAAAATCACTCCTCCTCTTTGCCCTCCCTCTCAAAGGGCCTCTTCAGCCAGTTGATTTGGGGCCGAGTGACAAACCTGAGCGCCACACAGATTTCAGCTCCCTGTCGCTCTCTGTCCCCACCCGTCCACCCAAAACAAAGGCCAGCCAGATGGATTGAGCCAACAACTACCATTTCCAATACCATTTTGTCCAGTTGACAGAGAGTAACCAGGTAACCACGGAATGTTTATTAGGCTTTAGGAACATTGTGCCGAACCTTGGAACCCTCCCTTGCCTGTGCACATAGTGACATTGCAGACTGGCGCCATATAAATTCAGTGTTGTAGCAATGATAGTCTGTTTTTTAGCACTAAAGGTTTACTGTTCAGGGTTTTTCTGAGCTACCAGTCCATCCACACTTCCATAAACCACATTCATCTCACTGGATAATTGTGGAATGCTACACGCTTTGGAATGCCATGTACTGCATGCTCCTCACTTGAAAAATCTGCTTTCAGTAATCAACAAGAACATGGCCTCCATGAATATTTCATGCTCTTTCTAGAAAGCTGCACACACTACTTTAGGGGGAAAAAAACAAGATGCAGAACACGACATTCTAACAGAAGCCATCAGTGGCAGAAAGAAAAGAAGAAGAAAGTACAGAAACAAAGAAAAGACTGAAGGAAAACAAGACTGAAAGAAACATGGCCTTGAATGATGTAGTCAGCTTCAGGTCAGAAGCCAGGCGTGGAGGGAAGAGTACTGAAAGCCCTTCAGGACATTGGACGTGTTCCCTCAGCTTGCGCTGATCCAGCTCCTCTCTCTGCAGACAGAGCTGCTGCTGTCAAGAGCCTGGGGAGGGAGGACCAGTTAGGCAGGTTTTCAAAGAGGAGTCAGGGGCAGGAGGGATTGAGGGGAGAGGAGGGTTTTTTTTTTACTTTTTAAAAAAGTATGGTAATCCCAGCTTTAGAGACACCCAAACTGATGAGTCTTAAGTTCAAAACTGGGGAGAGCTGTAATTCCTGGAGCCTTCAGAGAAGAGGCTGTGAAGCCCTGACACATGTAGGTCTCGCTGCTCGCTTGCATTCCAGAGATCCCTCCGTGCATTTGAGGCTTGGTCAGGTAACTCAGTTCTGTTCTCTTGCGTAGCTGGGATTCACATGGCTCTCTCGCCTGCAGTGCCTCCACTCTCAATGGTGTCTGTTCTTATGTGGGAAAGCCGCAAGGAAAACCGTGTTTCAAAAACAGGCTCCCTCACAGGCTGCTGCTGTTGCCTACTGCTACCGAGTTTGTTTACAATGTGGAGACGAGATGCTTAAGCCTCAGAATCAAAGGAAAACAAAGCTTGAAAACCTCTTAGAACTACAAACAACGAAGCCTAGTTATCCTTAGATTCACCATCGGCATATCACATGAACAATCTTCAAAACAAAATGCAGCTGCTATCAATAACATCCTAGCACTGAACACTGAAACACTGATCCCACCATGCTGCTGTTTTAGTGTTAGCGTAGCTTGTCGGTGGAGAGACTAAATTTCACAGGCTCCCCGTGACCTCTGCTGAGCCTCCTCCCCAAGTGCAGATGTGAGGGGTGATAGGGATGAGCCAATATTGCTGGGACTAATAAGGGGGTCTTGTTTTATGTTCCCATCTTCAGAGTCGTGTCATCAGAGTGAGATTAACCCCTCCTCAGAGGCTAGTCGCCACACAGGGATGCTACATCTCTGCCGACTTCGCCGCATAGATTTTTATCCAGCTCTCATACACGGTGGCTCTGGAGTGGAGCACTAGATAAGTCGTTTTGATGTGGACTAGCGTTCCTTTGCTAGGCAGATAGAGTGCAGCTCAGCTCTTCTCTCTTCTTCAACCCTATACATGCAAATCTTGCATCCCATCTGTTTTCTTTGAGCTTGCATTATCTGACATCTCCAGTTACCAGAGCAGTGTGTCGTGTTGTAAATACACAAAAACAAGGAAAACCTTCCAGGTTCGTTTGATGGCAAACACGTTCCCCTAAAGAAATGCTGATACAGACTGATGCTGACGGATACCGTCACTTCTGTATTTTCCACTTTTTCTGAAAGCTTATGGGACCAGTTGAAATGGAGCAACATTTGAAACAGACGTACCATACCCATTTCCGTGCAAAAAGGGAGCATAAACCAGCTTAAGGCTCTTGTTTTTACTCATCCTGAATGAGGCTGTTACTCCTACAGTGACCTGGGGGCTCGTCCTCCACCCACCTGCCATCCACAGGAATGTCAGGAGAAAACTGTGGGGTTGTGCAGATAAGTGCCCAGGGGCTGGGTGGGTTACGGAACGTCTGGGGTCTCAGCCATTGTGCAGGGCAGTTGCCATGGGATTGCGGTTACACAGGTAGCTTGAGGCCAAGACAGAAAAAGCCAGGGAGAAGGTGTACGGGTGAAAACCACACCTTCCCCCTCAGCAGGCGATGAGAACCAGATTTGTTCAGATTTTTTGTGTTTTATGCAATTCATCTAGATGGAAAGTGGTGCTGTTCTTTGTTTGTTTACACTGGGATCGGTTTGATCACCAAGTTTTGCATTACGAATTATGCCAGTAACAGCATCAATGTTGTCTCTGTACTTGTACTCTGCACAATGACAATAAAGTTGAATCTAATCTACTCTAATCTAATCAAATAGAAGAGCTTCTTTTATGAGTTGACTATGATTATGAATTTTCAACGAGTCACAGTTGTAATTCATACTTGAGTTGTGTGTTAGGTTAATGAAAGGCGACAAGTGCATGGGACAGGAAGTGAGGTCAGCTGAGTGTGAGGAGGCGGGGGTCAGAAGGAGTGAGGGAAGGTGTTTTCTGCGGTCCTGTTCCAAGTAGGATTGGACTGAGGGGAAGCCCCCCCCACACACACACACACACACACACACACACACAGCTTTGGGAACAAAAGCTACAGCCAAGAGCTGTCAGAAGCGCGAGACAGGGCCGTGCATTGGAAGCACCCATAACCTGATACTCGGTAAGGAGGGGTATGTGGGGGTGTGTTTCGCTCTCTGTGTGTGAGTGTGTGTGTGTAAGAGAGAGGCAGCCATCCAGGATTATTTGAATAATCATTGTGTGTGTGTATGTGTGTGTGTGAGCGAGAGAGGCGCAGAAACATGTGCAGGGACGTTTAGGGTGTTGTAAAAGCTGTCAGGTTCCCCTGTGTTATCGTGATGCATAATGACAAGTGGCGCATTTCCAGGAAGCTAATATCTCCTGCGAATGAGAGGGTTTTAAATACATTACTCCCACCCTGTGCTTAAGGCCACTCGTGTTCCCTACTGTTGACTAATAGTTTGTGGACAAAGAGCTATTTGGTTTTGCATTTTCTGAGCAGTTTTAATGACATGGAAAAATGCAGTGTCAAGCCTCAGGTATGTGCCTAATGACAGTTTCTGGACACGGAGAAACAGAGAAGGGAGGAAATAGAGAGGGACTGAAAGGAGGAAAGGCAGATAGGAGGAAAGGAAGACACTTCATCTGATTTCACTTCTGCAGCTGTGACTCTCACTCACTCATCAACCTGCAGAAAAAGCCATTCCAGCAGTGAGGTCCTTTTCTTCACAGGAGAATAATTCCCTGGCAAGGCCTACACACATAAAAAAGACAATAAGAGACAATGCATAACAAAAAACAGCAGCCACCATTTGTCTTTGGGAGATAACATTTTCGGTGGTCTGTTCCCCAGTCCTACTGTGTTTAACTGGCTAATGCTGATTATACAGGCTGATTTTATGCATGCTTTTGTCTCCCTTCGCTTAATTAAACTAATCACGGCAGTCTGGGTGCATGAAGGGTTTGAGAATCACAACCAAATGGAACAATGGAGCTGGTCTATCACCCTCCCCTCTATTTCTCTCTCTCTCTCTCTCTCTCTCACACACACTCACACCACACATACACATACACATACGCACACACATACTCTCGGAGTGTGTTTTAATCTCCCCCTCCCCTCCACCCCACCCCGGAGGGCTCTGGGGGATTTGTGGGGAGCTCTCCTGCCTGGCTCCTTGCCCCAGGGCTCAAAGAAACAGCGCCGAGACAAAAGACCAAATACTCCACTAATGGTGCAGAGACGCCACAGACCAGAAGGCCAGTTTTTGTTTCTCTTTTTCTGTTTGTTTTGTCTGCTCTGCTCAGTCCACCCCTGGCTCCCCACCACACACACACCCACACACACCACTGATATTCCAGACAGGTCCTCATGAGTCCATAATAAAGTGTGTGTGTGTGTGTGTGTGTGTGTGTGTGTGTGTGTACTACCAGTCCATCCCAGCCAGCTGTGGCACCCCAGGCTCTTCACCTCGGTGACCTGCGAAACAGCCCAGAATAAGTCTGAGCTCTGAGCTGCCTACAGCAGGTATCCCTCAAGTGGAGCGTACATCTGGATCTGCCCCTTTAACAATGTGCTATTCCAACGTTATGCTGATTTGAAAGACATCCATCAGTGGCAGTTTTCCTTGCTTTATCTTGGATTGTTTCGTTTTATTTAAGATGAAAACACTAGCAGTGTTTGGAAAGAAAATCTCCCACCAAAATGGGCATTAATGCAGGTGATTTTCTCAAGCATATTGTGCTGCACATCGATTCCAGAAAAGTGATGTATTTTTTGAGCACCTGTGTCCCTCTCTCCCTTTCCCCATCCTGCTCACCCAACCCCCCTCCTATTTCACCAGTGTGTAAAAAACTACATTTATTTTGGGATGGTGAGGTGAAGAGGAAAATAGAGGGGGGAAGCCAAGTGGAATCAAGAGGGTTGGGGGGGGGGGGGGGGGTGTACGAGGTGCCCCTACCCCACCCACCCACACACACTTCAATCCCTCCATTACATCCCCCCATCCCACCCTTACCACCAGCACCACACCCCTCCACCCATGCAGGCAGCTCTGTGTTCCCGATCAGGTTCACAGCAGGCTAATTTTCCACTCTCAATGGGGAGACCTGGCGGGGGGGACCTGGCGGGGGGGGGGGGGGGGGGGAGGAGGGGGGGGGGGGGGGGTTAGCCTCGCTAAAGTCAGCCCTTTCCATTATCCTGCACCTGAACGCCAGGATGGAGCTCGCTCTCAATCTGGGAGAATAATGGAGAAGATTAAGGTGGGAGCGGACATCTTGGGAAAATACAAGAGAGCCTGACTCCTTGTCCATTTACATTTGTATGTATTCACTTGGCTGAGCCTCTCACAGTAATAGGCTAAGTGCATTCAGGACAGAGGCAAAAAGCCTTAAGACATGTCTATCTTGGGGCATGTTGAATGATCATTATCGTTAAAGTCTTAGTGTATACTGCATGTATAATGTGGATCCCAGACATCCTGAAACGAGAGTTCAGTAGTCATCTATTCATCCGTTGATAAACTGTACTGTTTAAGAGTTGTTTAAGACTATGTATTGTGGGAGTGTCTTGAAAGTCTTGTTTCAGAGTTTCTGGGTGGCATATTGTTTCACTCCAAATGCTCGTTGTTCTGGCATTTAGTAGGTCCCACACTTTTCACCTCCACGAGGCCGCTATTTATTAGAGTCTGTGAAACGCCACAGTGTTCAGCCTCTGAATAATACATGGCCTGTGCGTTTGCCCTGCCGCAGTGTATTACTCTATTATGTAACACGCAGCATGACTCAAAAGCCCAGTGGTTTTACTTTGGCAGATCCCATGATTCAGAAAGAGTAGGGTGGCAACTTCTATGGAAGATTTTTGAACATCTTTGAATATCTTTGAACAGATAAACAGTATCATTCCACATCCAGGAAAGATGTCGTTTTGTACTTGCATGTGTCAGGTGGCTACAATTGAAACTACAGGCAAGTCTGTACTTGTTGGAGTTGGTGTATATTTGTAGTGTGTGTGTGTGTGTGTGTGTGTGTTTGTGTGTGTGTGTGTGTGTTTGTGTGTGTGTGGGTGTGTGTGTGTGTGTGTGTGTGTGTTTGTGTGTGTGTGTGTGTGTTTGTGGGTGTGTGTTTGTGGGTGTGTGTGTGTGTGTGGGTGTGTGTGTTTGTGGGTGTGTGTGTGTGTGTGTGTGTGTGTGTGTGTGTTGCAAGCCCTGTGTGAGGTGGATGAAATGAGTTGATTTATTTCACCTATGGTGGGAACAGGCCCACTAGCCTCAGCATTGAAGATTCTCTGCTCTGGTTATTGGTTCCAGGGCGATTCTACCTCAGGGCGTCTCCTGGCTCCCATAACTCTGCAGAAGAACCACTCTCTGTGCGCCCAACTCCAAACCTTGGGTTTCATAAATGCGAAATGAGCAATCGTCAGGGATCCTGAGATGTCTTTATAGAAACACTCAGAGATGGGGAAAAAAGGAGCTGCTCTTTGGCTCCAAAGGATCATTCTGTGGGGACAACTCGGGAGCCTTGCCCAGAACTGTTTTTCTCAGAGCGAGAAAGAGGTGGGGGGAGGGAGAGAGAGAGAGAGAGAGAGAGAGCTTCATCACACCTCCCCACTTCCCTAACAGGGAGGCGTCGGAGGTTGGGCAATGTTGCACCTTGATGTTAAAAATAATGTGTAAATCCTCCTTGTCAATTTTACAGTTTGCACATGTGCTTTATGGATTTCAGTGACAAAAACACACTTAAAAGAGGAAAGGACGTCACGTTTAAAGCTTCTCTAGGAGCTCTCTGGGTAAACAACACATGTGAACGGGCAGTCGTCCTGTGTGTTTGCTCTTGGCTCTGTTGTGTGTGAAGGTCAGACATTGTGTCTCTCTCGGCCAAGCCTGAACCTGAGGAAAAGCGAAAACCTGATGTATGAAATGACCCAAGGGGCATTGTGCGCTTTCTCCCGTGTGCTATTAACAGAGGGGTGCTGACTCGGGCTGCTCCTCCAGTGGAGACCCCCACAGCAACGTCTCCCACACACACACACACACACACACACACACACACACACACACACAGCTATTTATTAAACTCCAACTGAATGAATGAATAGGAGTGGGGGGGGGGGGGAATTCTATCTGTACGACCTACAAACTAGCATGCTTAATGCATAAATTAATTGAAGTACAGGCACTGTGTGTCAAGCATACATGTACCCTACTCAAATTACAATACAGAGAAGATATAGGATCATTTCACTCTGGTTGGTTGAGTGTGTGTAGTTGGTCATTCGCTAGGCCACTGTGTATGTGGCGGATGCTCCCTAAACCACATACACTACAGTGTGAACAAATGGGGGATTAGCACGGGAGGGGAAAGGAAGATGTGGCGGAGTTCAGTGGAACATCAGTGTGGAATGTACAGTAAGTGCTCTCCTAGGTGAATCATCACCCTGTCCACCCTCAGTCGTTTAACCCTTTGGAGGATTGCCTCTGTCATTCAAGGCTAACGCCCCTCCCTAGTTTTAACACGGAACATTGCTAATTGTGACAGCACACTTCATTTTGGGCAGTGGTTTTGGTGATGCTGAAAGGAGAAACTGATTTGGGCAGTTTGTTATTGCTTGTTACAGTGACAACCCAATGGAGTAGTGATGGTTTGCACAGCGTATGGGGTGGGGTAGGAGTGGAGGGAAGGATGTTGTGGGATAGCGTATAGGCACAGGAAGGAGACCACTGAATAAGACAGGAGAGGAAAAATGGGTCAGTGGTAGTTTATATAACTCATCATAGTGGTACTGCTTTATTCTACTTTTACTGCACTGCAGTTTACAACACCGCACACACACACACACACACACACACACACACAATAGTGGCCTCAAGGCTCCCCATATATGGAGTAGATAGCATCAGCTGCACTCTCTCGGCTCTTACTAGGTGCACCTACTGAGCACGGTATCATGCTGCCAATGCATTTTCCCTGTCTCTCTCCTCTCTGACACAAACAGACACACACACACACACACACACACACACACACACACACACACACACACACACACACACAAGATTTCGGAGGCTCAGGCTGCTCTGCTCAGCTTTGTGCTGATATTCATTTCGCCAGTGCAGATTTGCATCTCACCAGTGAACAGCACACAGGTGATTCCACATAATGGGGGGGTAAAAAGAACCTCACAATCATCAACAACATGCTCCAGCTCCTCACATGGGAGCACCTGCTGAATCCCAAAAGCAAATCATTTTCAACAGGAGTCCTTGTCCACCTCACCCCTCCTCTTTCGTGCACCCCTCACTTAATTCACCCTCTTTCTTTCCTATCCTCCTCTATCCCCTCGCTCTCTTTTTTCACTGGGTCAGTGGAACAGCGGTTCTGTCATTCTCCAGGCTAATCCTCCTGGTGCGCTGTGTGTGTCCCTTCCATGATCCTTCCTCACACATTCACACATTACGCGGCATTGCCATATGGAAATGAGCCGCGCAGGCCTGGATTAAAGGAAATTAGGTCAGGTTGGCACTGAAAGAAATATAATTGAGCTTGAGCTTCCATATCATTCCTTAGCAACCGTGATTCAGAGATCCGCTTATCTGGGTCTTGCTTTAGTGAGTAAGTGAGAGCCATAATTCTCTTCATAAAGTGATATAGGTGATAAGTAACTTTAAGGTTGAAAGTGTGAAAGACTGAAAATAGTGTATTAGTATGCTTCTGGGTCTCCCTGAAAGGTGTGTGTGTGTGTGTGTGTTGGGGGGGGGGGGGGGGGGGGGTTATCTGTGTGCGTGTTTAATGATGTATGTTCATGTGAGAAAGAAAGAGAGCTTTGATGTACTGCATCTTCACATGTGAAATTGAAATAATGATCTCTCTCTCTCTCTCTTCTCTGACAGAGTACTCTAACAATTTACCATTGAGATTAGCCATGAGGCCCAAGTCTGTTTGGAGATACCGATGACTCCAACATCCTCCAACAGGTAATTGATTTAACACACAAACATGCACACTCAGACTTTAAGATAAAATTCAACATCAAACTATCAAACACTGATGACCCAAGCATCTTGTATCATTTAAAGCTCAATCATTTACAACTACTATTCATACCAATACTATGTGACACATGCAATCAACCACCACTCTCTGCTATCAATTTTTCATGAAAGAACTCCTACTTATGTGCCTTTAACTTTAAATGGCATGACAGTGCTGGCTGCTCAAGAAGGGAATTAGTGCACACATTTCGCATCTCTCTCTGCAGTTGGGAGATATTTCTCAGCTCTTCACACAACCTGAAACTTTTTTTTTTTTTGCTGGAGGTGTGCGGAGATGATGAATCCGCACTTCTTCTGCCGCTGAGATATTTTTTTCTCAGAGGTGCTAAGAGCTTCTCTCGTGGCAGTGAGAGAGAGAGAGAGAGAGAGGTGACACCAGCGACATGTGAAATCTGGCTTGTTGCGCTGAGCCAAGCTCTCTCTTGTTGGTCTTACAGCTTCAGGTTTAATGGAAGCTCAAAACCACTGTTGACTGTTGACAGTATAAACTATTGCTTATTTAGTTTTTTATTCAGTTGCTGCTGTTAAAATCTCAGTGGTATTCCCCCCCCCCCCCCTCCCCCTTCTCAGACATTGAATCATGGGAAACGTGGAGAGCCAGAACGGAGACCATGCCTACTACGGGACTCAGCAGGGCCACCTCTCCCGAAAGCACATGTCCCGCTCCCTCCGCCTCCCCAACAAGCAGTCGCGGCGATCGCGGCCCACCTCGTCCTCGGCCAAGGCCGAGCACCGCAACTCGGAGGCGAGCACGCGTTCCAGCAGCACGCCCAGCATCCCGCAGTCGATGGCCGAAAGCGACCTGGAGCCCTTCAACGAGAAGGACGCGCTGGGCAAACTCGCCGACCCCACGTGGGCCGGGGGCCACAACCACGTAGCCCTGAACCTGAGACCCGTCTCCTTCCACGACCACCTGGGCGACCCTGTGGCCACGCCCGCCTCCGAGGACAGCGTGGAAGCGGACACGGTGGTGCAGGAGGATGAGGACGAGGAGGATGAAGACAGCCACGGGGGGCTCTACACCAGGGAGGCCACCTACCTGCAGCGGGATGAACGACGTGCCCCGGGAGGGCGGAAGCTTCAAGAAGAAGAGAAGCAAGTCGGCCGACATGTGGCGCGAGGACAGCCTGGAGTTCTCCCTGTCCGACCTCAGCCAGGAGCACCTGACCAGCACTGAGGAGATCATCGATGGGCTGGAGGACTTCCCTGACGCGAAGCAAGGGCGAGACGCCGCCGAGAGGGCCAACTCTCTGGACGAGCTGTGCACGCAGAAGACCCCCGTACTGAGGGGCAAGCGCAACCGCTACAAGCACGGGCGGAACAGCGAACGAGTGCCAGGAATGGAGACACCTGACCAGATGCTGTCCCCCACAGAGGACGATGGGAATGGGTATGGAGCGTACACGCTGCCCTGCCGACGCTCACACTGCCTATCAGAAGGGCTGCCCAGCCAACAGGCAACCATCTGCTCCAGAATGCAGGGGAGAAGGGCACAGACTACACACGTAAGTCTTCAGAAATCTCATTATGCTTAAACTCTGTCCTTAGAACAGGTGGGGATGGGATGTCAAGGTCTGTATTTGTAGTGAGACTTAGGTCCACTGTTAGTTTGTTTCTTTATGGTGGTGTTGCTGTCAGCTGACACAGTCTGGATGGAGTGGACTGTTGTGTTGTAATGACCAGAAGTCAGATATGTCTGTTGTATGTTTGGCCCTACTTATTATGCAGCGAAGCGGCGGTCATATAGGTTTAGTCAGAATTTTTTTTTTTTTTTTTTTTTTTTTTTTCGCATGCCCAAATTTCCGTCAATGATTCCCGGGACACTGAAAGACTGGGGTACACGAAACTTGGTGGGCATGTAACCCCACATGGATAGCATGGAACCATCGTTTTTCGTTTTGATCTGTAGCCCCCCCGCTGGACTGGACCCCCCAAAAGGAGGGTAGGGCAGACACAGTTTTCTGTGAATATCTCGAAAACCATAGGGTTTAGCAGGACCATTTTTTTTTGTATGTTGATCTCAAGGGGCCATGTCAACCCATTCCATAACCACTCATTTCATGTATAGCGTCACCTAGTTAAACACAAAAAAGTAAAAATGAGGTGTTGTAATTGAAGGTATCTGTGACCTAACATAGTCAAAACTGCACAAAATTGGAAGTGTAGGATCATTATGACACCCTCTGTATGCACGCCAAGTTTTGTGGAATTCCGTTCAT
This sequence comes from Alosa sapidissima, assembly GCF_018492685.1. NCBI lineage: Eukaryota > Metazoa > Chordata > Actinopteri > Clupeiformes > Clupeidae > Alosa > Alosa sapidissima. The sequence goes on along the minus strand of NC_055961.1, from coordinate 34,150,817 downwards.
GGGGGGCCACACAATAAATTAATTTATGTTACTATACACCAACTGGCCTGTAGGTGGCCGGAGACAGTTTTCTGTGAATATCTCGAGAACCGTAGGGCCTAGGAGGTCCACCTTTTTCATGTATGTTGGTCTTAAGGGGGCATGTCAACCCATCCCATTACCACTTATTTCATGTATAGCACCACCTAGTTAAAAATTAAAAAGCAAAAAATTAGGTGTTTTCATCACAATATCTCTGGCTGACAAGGTCAAAACTGCACGAAATTAAAAGTGTACGATAATTATGACACCCTCCGAATGCATGCCAAGTTTTGTGTACTTTCGTTCATGGGGGGCCTTACAATAAAATAATTTATGTGTACATTTAGTGACGTACACCAACAAGGATTCCCGGGACACTGAAAGACCGGGGTACACAAAACTTGGTGGGCATGTACCCCCACATGGATAGCATGGAACCGTCATTTTTCGTTTTGATCTGTAGCCCCCCCGCTGGACTGGACCCCCCGAAAGGAGGGTAGGGCAGACACAGTTCTCTGTGAATATCTTGAGAACTGTAGGGCCTAGGATGACCATTTTTTCCGTATGTTTGCCTCCAGGGGTCATGTTAACCCATTTCATGTGCACACATGTGCACAAACAGATACACACACACACACACACATACATTCACAGTAAACATACGTATGACACATACTCACACAGTAGACATATGTACGCTTGCATGCACAGGCACATACGCAAGCACACACACAAGCACGCACAAACACACACACACACACACACACACACACAACATAAACAGAACACAAACAATCAAGAATTTCTCAGAATTATGAACAGGCAAGATGGAGGTGGGGTTGTATAAAATGTAGATGGAACATTTTACATGTGAAATCTATGAACTAATCATGTTTTGGTACTTGTTGTCTAGCAGATACCAGTGAGAATTGAGTGTGGATAATGCAATTTAGTGAGACAGTTAGAATCATATAGGCCTTTCAGCGTGATTTCTTTTTGTGAAAAAAATGTGCTGGACTGGGCGGCGGTCATATTTTGTACCGCTCTGCGGTACATCTAGTTCTGCAAACTATAGTCTGAACTCTTTGCGAGTACAACAACTTCAGCCTCAGGTTCAGGTTTCAGTTCTACTTCTCTTTTTTGCTCATTACTCAAATATGAGAGGGATGTTAGTCAGCTGGAATTCTGACTCACGTTTTTAGACCATTCTGCATAGTTGATGGGATCTGAAGTGCATTCACATGTTTTGGGATGTTACATTTTGAAGTGATTTTCTGGGTAGAGGAAAAGCACAGACTTCATAATGCCCCCTTAAATAACCTTGGCTCTGAAAAAACATTGACAGGTCCAACTTTTTATGCTCAATTTGTTTTTGTTTATAGTGTGCAACATTGCTAAATGTAAGCGCTTCTGATTAACACTAACATTGTGGTATTATTATGACTGCTGCTAGTGCAGTGATATAGGTTTTGCCATTTTGGAGGGGTGTTTTTTCCCCAGTTACCCCCCCCCCCCCCCCCCCTGCGCTTTTCTCTCCAGCAATTTGTGGTTGACGACGGTCCCAAAACAGAGTACACACACACAGCTGGACATATACACAGAAACATACATTAGGGTGTCACAAAAGTACCATATCCTTTCTCTCTTGTTGCATATTTCTCTTATGGAATCAGTGCACACAAGTGTAGCCGCAAACACACACACACACACACACAAACATACACTTGAACTTCAAGCAGTACAGAAGATGTATTGTAGTCTTGAATTGTTAAACATTGATTAAATAACAAAGCAGAGAGCATATCAGACAAAGAATTACAGGAGATGGGGATGGAGAGGACTTGGATGGTAGCTTGACTTGCAGGAGAGAATATAATGCTGCAGTAGGATACATCGTTACGGTATTATTTTACTTTTTATATGAAGTGAAGTTTTTTAGATTGTAGCCTACTCTTGGCTCTACTTAATAAAATTAAATAATTCTCTCAAATTCATTATGAATAGGCCTATCTAATCACTGATTGTTTAGCAAGTTCAGGGAAGAGTCCTGATCCATTCCAGTTCTACAAAGAAAGTAATGTGCTCAGGCTAACATGTGTGATGGTGCCGACTGCAGAGAGAAGCCTACATCCAATTGCAGTAGCAATAGCAAGTATGCATGACTAGTCCAAAGAAAGTGATTTGGAATGGGTCAGGTCCAATTTACCTTCCCTGAGCTTGCATAAACAATCAGGTAAGCCGTCTCCTAGCTCATCTGATGGGACAATGTCAACTTTTGTAGTTTAGCAATGTAGCCTAAATGTCAGCTTTTCCCAGTGAAAGCAGATGTGGGGCAACAGGTAGCCTAGTCAGTGAATATTAATTATTATTCTCTCAGGTGAGTCAAAGACAAGTTTCTAAAGAATTTGTTCACCTAAAGGGTCACCTCGAGTAATTGAAAAATGATATCTTTATTTCGCTATGACTGGCGACCACATAGCTCACTGACAACTAATTGTGGTGTCTAGTAAATTATGCAGCTTACCATTTTGCCTATTTCTTCTCTGAAGCATTCAGAGCCATTCTTTGCACACTCAGTGGGATAACGACAGCATTCAGTATTCACTCACTTGCCCGAGTAGGTTGTTCACACAGGGAAGCCAGCCCTACATGTAAAATTTAGATCTATTTAGCTGCTAGTCGAGATGCTAAATTACTTGACCAGAAGCAGATGTTGCAAAATGTAGGCTAGCTGGTTAAATGTTAAAGCAACAGTATGCAACACTTTGCTGCTTTTTGAAGTATCCCTAACTAGTTTTAGTATTCTTAGTTCTAATTAATTTCTATGGTATAGTATAGGGTTGTATAGACAGATAAACACGTGTCATTCTCACCAGCAATCCAAAATGCAGCTGTGTTCTGGGTAACAGGAGTATCATCAGAGACACTAGTTAGTTAGCATGTCAGCAGGCTTACAAGTTACAAATTACAAGGAAGTTTATTGTCACATGCATATAGTTACTGGAAGTAAGAAATGCAGTGAAATTATGTCTGGTGTCAGAAGGTGGGCAGAAGGCTGGTGGGCAGAAGGCTAGGCAATCAAGGACATGGGTAGATAGATGGAGGAGAAATCAAAAATAATAAATAAAAAGTTCTATGGAGATGTGCAAAAGTTGGAGAAAGTCAGATATGTGTGTGTGTGTGTGTGTGCTTTGACGTGTGATGAAATAAGAAAATAGAAAAAAGGTCTGTAGCATAGGGAGAGGGATGTAAAAGTGCTAAAAGTCATGTAGGTGTGTGTGTGTGTGTGTGTGTGTGG
>NC_055961.1:34033235-34133533 GCF_018492685.1 Alosa sapidissima | reverse complement strand
GGAGAGAGAGAGAGAGAGAGAGAGAGAGAGAGAGAGAGAGAGGGTGAGAGAGAGAGAGAGAGAGAGGATTTCTCTCTATATAACAGATTCAGAGAGCTCAGCAGACCTCCAAGGCAGAGGGTTTTACCATTTCAGGTTTTACCATTTCAATGGTCCTTTTGACTGACTGGAGAGGCTGTCAGTGAGCTGCAGTGTGCAACTGACGCACTGTGACTACTCTACTGTACTGTATCTGTATCTGTCAGAGGATGACTGGGCTACGGCTACAGTGTATACGGACTCCCCCTCTGATGCTGAGGCAGGGGCTCCTGTGAACAGCATTAATAATGCATCCTGCAGATTCATGTACAGCAAGATCTATTTTAGAGCGCCGCCGCTGCTCCCCTTTTGTGCGCATGTGAAGTGAGTGAAGCTCCCAACTTTTGCAACCACAGAATCTAATTTATTTTGCTGTGTCCTCGCCTCCACAAAAAGCGGCTTTGTAGATGAATCAGTAGATTTTTTCTCAGTCTCTCTTCCCAAACACATACTCACTCTCACTCTCTCTCTCTCTCTCTCTCTCTCCCTTTGGTGTTGTTTCCTTTAATGCCTGTTCAACAGTATGAAAAGTTTCCTCTCCTTTGAACTCTTACCCATGTGTGTGTTTATATACTGCATATCTGCCTGTATGTTGTACACTTTTACTTTGCTAGTACTGAGTTTAGAGTGACAGTGGTGTGTCATGATAGCTGTAAATGTCAATACAACAAATGGTTCAGTTGTGTGCTGCAAATCTCCTAATGATGGGGCTGATGGGAAAGTGTTCCTCTCCCTACAGTTCTTCAAAGAGATCGAAATTTGCCCCAAAGTGTCAAAGGTCATCCAGTTTGACCGGGCTGAGTCCTATGTCATTGGATACGGTAAGTGGACCTCTTTATTCAGTCCACCAGGTCCAGTAGGACTAGTAGAGATCTGCTTGTGGGTTTGGAGTCGTATCAGTTTGTGTCATCTACTTCTGTGTGCTCTCTCTGCCACTCTCTCTCTCCCTCTCTCTCTCTTTCTCTGACACTCTCTCCCTCTCTCTCTCTCTCCCTCCCACTCCCTCCCTCTCTCTCTCCCTCCCACTCCCTCCCTCTCTCTTTCTTTTGCATCTCTTTTTCTTTTCATCTCTTTCCTTGTCTCTCTCTGTCTTTACATGTCTTACCTCCTGTCCTCCCTCCTTCTCTCTCCCTCCCTCTCTCTCTATCTCTCTCCCCCCTCTCCCTCTCTCTCTCTCTCTCTCTCTCTCCCCCCCCATCTCTCTCTCTGCTGCTGTAGGGTTCTCGGTGGTTGTGGTGGATGAGGATGGCACTCAGCAGCTCCACGTGACAGATGTGAAAGTAGGAGGGCCTGGCCGCCGCCAAAGGTGAGAGACCGTCGCTGTGTGTGTGTGTGTGTGTGTGTGTGTGTGGCATCATGGCAGTGATGTCCTAGCAGATCCACTCAGTTCTACCTGCTGGCCTGTCCATTATGCTTCAACCTCTTTCACAGGAAGGAAGTCTAATAACACCAGGGTTGCTCCTCCATGAATGACTGCTATACTGTTGAGGCTGATATTCTCTTCAGTCACACATTTTAGACTCATAGTACCCAGACTATGAGACAGACATACCCACTGTCCAGAATCTACTTCCTATTGATTACATAGCCCGGAGTGCATGACACTCTTAGGCAATTTAAAAGCTAAGTGAATTGGCCTTCCAAATTGACAGAGATAGGGTTATGTGAAAAAATCCATTGGGCTGGGAGCTACTTGCTTTTCAGGGCTAGGTATTCCTGTAGTTGGTTTTTGAAGTTTGACATTATTCTGGAGTGCTGTCTTTTTTTGTAACAAGATAATGGATCTGACTGTTGAAAATCACAAAATGACATTCTCCTCCCCCACTTCAGAATGCCTTCCCTCACCTATCTCTTCTCATATCTCTGGGCAAAGATGCTGGGCTAAAATGTCTCTCTGTGCAGCCGTCGGGCAGAGCTGCACACTTTCACAGAGCTGCACACTTTCCCGTCCGGCACGGCATTTATGTTTTTGTGCTGGCCGCATCATGGCCAGGAGAATAGAAAGTGCGACCAGCCACAGGGAAGAGTGAAACGGTCTGACCCAAATCTCCAGTCGACTGGAGGAAATTAATTTACGACGCACACGTCGGAATGCAATCATCCGAGCGGGACCGAATTAAAATTGCAAGTTGGTGGGGGGGCAGTTAGGCTGGGCATTTTGCCTGCTCTCACACCAGGCGCACCCCCCCCCCCCCCCCCCCTCTCAGCCAACCTGTCCCAGGTACAGTGCCCACTCAGCCCCTCAGGGCCCACCTGATGCCCAGCGGGGTGTCACAAATAAACACAATTAATCTGGAGACAAACACAATTAATCTGGAGACAAACACAAGTAATTAGGAGATTGCTTGGAAAGCTGGAGCACCAGAGGACAGCTGAGCTTCACTGATAGCCCTTTTCGACTGACGGGGAACCAGTTCCGCTCCTGTTCCCGAACGACCATTTGAACCGTTCGGAGAACTTCCACCCAACAGAAAAACGGTTCAGAACATGGCACTTTGGTTTGGAGCTGGAACCAAAAACTAGTTGGTTTTTCATGCATACCGGAACAGGAGTGACATTATACCATTCAGAGAGAAGCAGGCCCTCGCCATGAGTGAACAAAACTAGTCAACTAGCATTTCACAGCTGGAATTATCTAGCATTACACAGCTAATAAAGTCTTGTTTCTGACGTATTTAGGGGACCACTGTCATATCATTGTCTCCTGTTTATGCATATCATTAACTTTTGTTTATGCATGGAACACCCTCTGTTGATGAAGGCAAGACAACTTTATATATACCGTAATTTCTGTATTAGCTGAGGTTTATACATTGATTTTGCAAAAGTTCTTAAGTTATGAGGTTAATACACGGGGGCAGTTAATATGGTAATATGGTATGATAATATGGTTTTGCATTTCTAACTGGTATAAAACACAATAAGTAAAAAACATAAAACACAGACCTCTGTCAACTGACCTCTGGTGAGACGTGGTCATCTGTGGCCATGAGTGGAGGAGAGAGAGAGGTCTATTCTGGGAAGAAGATCTATTGCATGGGCTATGTCAAAAGAGGAATCGCAGCGCTACAAAATGAGTCCTGTAGGATGACAAGAGTTCTCGGAATCGCTGCCCTCCCTATTTGAGGCGATGAGTGAGGCTGCATTAATGAATCCTAAGGCTGTCTGTGACTGTGCCTGTGTGATGCTGACGTCTCAGATCTTTCAAAGGCAAGCAGGCAGCTGATGAGAGGTAGGAGTGGAGCTAAGGAGACTGCAGAACTGGCATTGACGCACAGTAAGCACAAACCAGGCCTGGATCAAAAAAATCCAGAACATGCCCTCACTGATGCAGGTCATACTTGAAAGCTTTCCGGGCTGTGTGTGTGTGTGTGTGTTTTTTTGGGTGTGTGCAATAAATAATTCTTTGCAAAAGTTGGCCCTTTTTTGAAGTGAAAAACAGGAATCAGCAATCATGGTGTAATTATGATGGCATTGGGCCACAGGCTTTCACTTACTCCTTCTTTTCACACGCAGTGCAGATCACTTTGAGGCACACCAGCGAGCAAGTCAGACGGCCCCGCTGGTTAACCCCACTGAAAACCTTTGCTTGAGTTCATTGTAACCCATGATGAGTTGGTCTATTTCACAGCGTCACCATCAGCCCTTAGGGGTCTTGGTATACCAGTGAAGAGGAATCTAAAATGGGCTCTAATCACATACGATTAAAAGAGCTGGAAGGAAAGCCACAAGCAGACAGAGTCTATTTGTGAGAGAAAAGTCTCCCCACTCACTCTCTCTCTCCCCACACTAACTGGTTACATGTCCCCTGAAAGTATTTAGTGAAAGTCCAGCTGCCTAGAATCTCATTAAAGCTCGTTGCTGTCGAAGATGAATGGGTAGAGGACTCCACGTTTGCCATTTCTAGTGCACTCGCCGTGGGGCTTCTTTCCAAATCCAGGACAGTCATGGTGGAAAAAAAAAGTACCAGGGGCTCGCTCGCTCTCTCTCTCTCTCTCTCTCTCTCTCTCTCTCTGATTTTCCCTGTTTCTCTCTCTTTTTCCCCCCATGACATCACTGTGCTCCTATTTATGCCAGTGTCATTGGGAGCCAGAAGGCTTGCAGGGCTCTGGCCAGTTGGAATCCTCCACCGTGGCTCACATCTCACATCAAACACACAACTAGGTCACACTCCAGGCTCTCTGAGCTCTGTGTCTGTGTGTGTGTCTGTGTCTGTGTGTGTGTGTGAAAATAAATGTGTGTTGGTTAATGTGTGCTTTTTTAAAAGAAACAGAAAAAACTGCAGGTGTGTGTAAATGGGTGGAGTCTGAAGAGGAGTGCTTCACAAACAAAGCAGTCTTACTCCGACAAGCACATTCAAGTGTGCATGCAGGAATATACATCAAACACACACAGAGAGACATTAGGAATTAGCAGCATTATCTGTGCTGCAAAACAGGAGGGGTTTTCAGAGTGATTTCAAATAACACCAGTGCCACCAGTCCTCTGACACCAGCATAGGACCGAATTCCAAAGAATCTAGAACATTCCCCCACCCCCTCGCCAAATTGTCTTTGTTCCATGCCGTGCTGTGGGGATGGAAGGAACATCAATAATCGGTTGTGGCTTCCGTCCAGCTTAATGAGTGTTAATTGATATATTAGAAGTTAATTGACTGGCTGTCCGGGAGCTAATTGATCGTTAAGAGAGCTGGGATCAGGTGGCACAGACAGATGGAGGGAGACCGAGCTAAATGCCGAGATGGTGTCTGAAGAGGAGGACTGTGTTTGTTTGGGTTCTTTGTTTTCTTTGTTCTTTCCAAGCCACAAGTGCAGTGTGATAAACAGAAAAAAATCTCCCTAAAAAGAAAATTCCAAATCCAAGACACTGGAATAGTACTAGAATGAGCTATTCCATCAATGCACTGAAATCTGTTCTTGCAATACATGGTTAGCACACTCTGTTAGATATTAGCATAATATACAGTGTGTGTATGTGTGCACACTAATCCGTGTGTGTGTGTGTGTGTGTTTTGCGCTGCAGGTCTGCGAGCAGGCGATGAGATCCTGCAACTGAACGGGAAGGCGGCATCGGCCCTGGAGCTGTCGGACATGCAGGCTGCGTTCGCTCTGCCCTCACTGGCCCTGAGTGTCAGCACGCTGCCCGCCGTCGAGCCGAGCCACCTGTGCCATCGGCCCCCCCGCCGCACCGAGCACGACGACACCCTCTGCACTGACATCTTCTCCCAGAATCAGGGTGAGCCGTCTACACACACACACACACCAGACTCGCCATATTGTCACCACACACACACTGACCCACATGCACAAATAAATTCACCCTCCCTAACCCAGACACACACACCCCACACTCGGCATATTCTGTGTGCGTGTGGTTAGGGAGGGTGCATTTATTTGTGTGTGTGTGTGTGTGTCCTTGGATTCTTTTGAAAGTCAATCAGAAACGTTGGTAGTACACCGTTTTGCTGTTTATTTTGGCTAATTGGACAAGGTTATCACACTGGCAGTTACCCACTGCCCCCCCAACCCCACACCACCCACACCAACTGCAGCACACAAAGTATTTTTAGTGACTCTTTTCAGAGTAGTGTTTTTTGACTCCTAGTGATAAAGGTACAGATGAAGCTAATGTGTGTGTGTGTGTGTGTCCGTCCTTCCTTCCCCTGTAGAGGAGATCCTGGACGAGGGGGCTGGACTGGCCCCAGAGAGCCCGGATGACGGCCTGGGCGACGGATCCATCCTGACCAGCGACAGCCCAGGGGACAGTCTGGAGGATGAGCTGGATGCTGACACATCACCTAAGGTAAGGTCACACACACACACACACACACACACACACACACACATACCACAGTGTGTACACACACACACACACACACACATACCACAGTGTGTAAACACACACACACACACGCACACACACACACACACATACCACAGTGTGTAAACACACACACACACACACACACACATACCACAGTGTGTAAACACACACACACACACAAACTGAACAAAAGAGGCTATTTGTTCTATTGTTAAAAGTCACCTGATCCGTCATAGCTGTGGGTGTATTAGTGGTGTGGCTTGTTTAGATGAATGTGTTATTTTCCTTGAGTTTCATCGCTGGTCGCCCCTGTGGTAAATGAGCGGTCAGATTAGCTGCTAGGCATCACTGAACTGCTAGCCAGAGAGGATGAGGTTATTTTGAAAAGGCCGTCACACTCACATCAGTTACATTTAAGCAATTTGGAGGATGTCTCATCTTTACGGCCATTCACACCAAGAACAATAACTATAACAGTAAAAAAAATATATCGATCTAGCTAATATGTATGACAACGTCCGCACTATCTATAACGATAACGATATGAAGAACGATATTTTGGGGATCACTCGGACCGATTTTGAGAATGATAAAAAGCTGACCAATCAGAATCCATAAAATTATAGCCATCTCATTCAACACAAGGAGAGACTTTCCTTATCGTTGGTCAGTGTGGACACTTTTATCGTTACAGTTATAGTTATCTTTATAGTTATCATTTCTGGTGTGAACGGTCCTTTTCTAGATGGAGACTGACCCATTAACCCTTTGCAGGGGGCTACAGATTTAATATTATGGATTGACTGTGTCTGCCTCTCTGTATTGGTTACTGTTTAAATTACCTTATTCAGGTCACTGGGTTTATTGCATCCCAAGTAGCCTGATCTGGAGAGATAATGGCCAGTAAATGGCTTGGCTTTTTACATGTGTGACAGCGAATGACCTCTGATTTAAGGTCATCTGATGGTCTGTTGCAGAGACTCTTGACAGATGGGAGGGCGATCTGGTTGTCTAACATGCATATCTCCACACACTCTCACTCAGTCTGGAGCACACACACACACACGCACAAACAAACCAACCACACACACACACACACACAGACACACTCACAGACAGATATCTTCTCACTCAATGTTTTTTGAGCATACAAGGAGAATGATTGACACTCGGTTGCAATGTGGCGACAATATCACATCCCAGAAGGGTGAGCAGGGGTCAGCCAGCAGGGTTTGACCAGTGGGACGGAGAGGGGAGAGGGAGGAGGGGGGCACCTCCCATGAGGATCGTCTGGACGTCTGCCCTAACCTACTTCATTACCACACAGATGAAAGAAGAGAGATCCTCATCATAAGTCAGGATTTGTGTGTGTGTGTGTGTGTGTGTGTGTGTGTGTGTGTGTGTGTGTTAGGGGGTTGCCAGGCTTTAGCCCACAGTACTGAGCTGAGCTGTGATTCAGCCAGCCAAAGCATTTTATCAGAGCGAATCTGCGGCAGTGCACTGATACCGAGTAAGCATACTCTACTGGATAAAGGATTTGGAAACATTTGCTTTATCACCATTATAGCACAAGTTGCGAAATGTCCCCTGTGCTTGTCTATGCTAATCCCAGTTCCCTACACAAGTCCGAAGAGGATCCATGATATGGATCACATGCAACACTGTCTTTACACAAGTGTCTGAGCAACAAGAGACCTACAGCATGAATCCTGGATGAGTGGTGGTGATTTTATCTTTTTTATACGCAAAGCTGGTTACGTACGTGTGTGTGTGTGTGTGTGTGTGTGTGTGTGTGTGTGTGTAGCTGTGTCACCGTCCAATTTAGATTATGTCCCATTTCATCCCGCTGAGCGCTGCTGATTTGCCCAAATCGCCGTGCAGCTGCCAGACTACAGTGTCCACGCTTGTCAGTCCGATTAGCACCTTCTTCTGGTGACGACCACTAACTGGCGTAAAACAATTTTCCAAGAGCCCAATCAATAGCGCGCAAGGTAACATGTGTGACAGATTAGGCTTTGTTTGTTTATTTAGTTTTTTGTGAGTGCTTTCTTTGGTACTTTTTGGGTGCGTATTTTGTGGTTAAGTACATAAGTGGCTGGCTTGGTCATAGTCATGGTTTGGGAATTGTCCTCAGAAAATAGTCACAGTCTGTATTCTGCTCGACTTGCTTGAAACAAAGCAATTGTGTTGCTGCCCCCCCCCTCTCAGATTTCTTTGTCTTCTTGGCCCTCCTCCTTCTCACTCTCCCTCTCTCCTTCCCTTCCCCTTGCTCTCTCCTTCCCTTCCCCTTGCTCTTCTTCTCTCCATCCTTTCCTTTCTCTCTTCTTTCTTGCTCTCCCTCTCTCCTTCCCTCTTTCTCTCTCCCTCCTGTCCTTGTCTCTCACCCTCGCCCTGCCAACTTCCTGTTCTAAATAAAGAGAAGTGAATAATCAGGCTGTCTCTGTGCTCGCCGCTGCATCATGCCATCTGCTGTGGAGACACACATTTAGCCCCGGATAATTCACCCGCGCTCTGCCAGCCTCGCTGACTGGCACTCCCACCCTCTCTTTCGCACCCTCGCTGTCTCTATACTCTCTCTTTCTGTCTCTCTCATTCTCGTTGTACCAACTTGTCTCTTTCCAGCCGTATTGCTCTCTGTTCTTCTGTCCTCTCTTACCCCCTACAGGCTGCTGTTCTCAGCATGCCCACTGCCTTGCTTCTCTCTCTCTCTCTCTCTCTCTCTCTCTCTCTCTCTCTCTCTCTCTCTCTCTCTCTCTCTCTCTCTCTCTCTCTCTCTCTCTCTCTCTCTCTCTCTCTCTCTCTCTCTCTCTCTCTCTCTCTCTCTCCACACTCCCACATTTGGCACTCTCTCTCATGTGCCTCATCCCTGTGCATCTGTGTGTTGTCCTCGTCTCAGTTCCACTGCTCTCACACACATTCGTCTCACATGGAATTCAGTTGAGTCATTTGGGCGTCAGGGTGTCCGCAACACATTGGCCTTTCTTCTCGTCTTACTCGCCTGACCGTCTCGGTCTAGACACCCAAAGACGGCAGCTAGCTGAAAGTGAATTGCTTTTCAAATTCTTTTTATACTTTTTTGGAGCACACAACAGTGTGTGTGTGGGCCATCTTTGTTAAGAGTCTGAACTTTGCTTTCTCCAGCAGCATCTATGTGTGTGATGTGCGTGCTCTCTCCATTCTTCTGACAATTGTCACACACACACACACACACACACACACACACACACACACACACACACGGCAGCCTTTTGATTGAGTGTATCGCAGCAGCTGCAGCAGAATGCACGTCGCTCATTTGCTCACCTTTGGCATATAGGGGAACAGAGGGAGGTGAAGGGGATGAGGGTCTGTGTGAAACACATGTGTGGGGAAGGTTCTCTTTTTCTTGCTCTCAAAGACTAATCCAAGTGATTTCTTCCTCAATTGAAAAGCACAACCACTCCTGGTAGTTAATGGCTGTGATTGGGGCTTTGAATAGCCTCTCAAAGTAGTTTTGAGAAGCAGTCCTAAATGCTGTGCTGTATGGTCTCTCTCTTTCTTTCTTTCTTTCTTTCTTTCTTTCTTTCTGTCTGTCTGTCTGTCTGTCTTTCTCTATCTCTCTCTCCCTCTCCCTTTTTCTTTCCCTCCCTCCATCTCTCTCTTGCTCTCTCTCCCCATTTGTCTTGTTGACAGTATTCTGTCAGTTATTTTTCCTGCCTGTTTTCGGAGGGGATCACAAGAACAAGAGGTGGGTGCATCTCCTAATTATCCCTGCGTCCTAATCGCTCCATTATGTGTGTCGATGCAGATCGTTAAGCGCTGATAAATGACTGCCTGAAGTGGTGCAGGAGACAAGACAAGTGCAGAGACAAAGCACCGCAGGACTTCATTATTTTCACCGTTAATAACAACTCCTCTCCTCTCCTCCCTCCCTCATCCTCCACCTCCTCTCCCTCTCCCCACCGCACTACACACACACACACACACACACACACACACACACACACACACACACACAGAGACACAGCCCTCCAGCCCAAACACTGTCCTTGACTTGAACAAAGAGGATGTTAGGGTATATAGATTTGTAATAATAGCAACTCTGTTGAGTGTAGTTCTCTCCCAGTTGGATTAGGCGTGTGTGTGTGTGTGTGTGTGTGTGTGTGTGTGTGAAGGATGGAGATTCTAGGGGTTTCCCAATATGAACAGCGCTGCTTATTTGATAGGCATGGTTATGTGGCTCTTTTCACAGTCTGATGCCTTTCCCCAGCACACTCACCTTTCTCTTTATGTGGTTATGTGCATGTGTGTGTTCCCTCCGGTGCCATTTCATGACTCTGCCACTAGAGGGGGACCACTCGTAACTTTCTATGGATTAATGTGGGACGGCCACAGGATCTTTCAGTCATTTGAAGATGAGACTCAGATTTATGTGTTGTCTCCACGTTCACTAGTCAGCACAATTCACCCCCTTGTGCTCATGGAGCCTTTTAGTCTATAATGTTACAGAAACATACCTTAGGTGCAAATCCAGTCATGGTTATTCAGATATGAAAACAATGTGGCTAATTATTAATGGAATGCTGTACTAACACTTTGGCTCTGGCGTGCTGGAACATCCCTGTGATGCTGCGTGTGTGCTTTGGGGATTGTCATCACCGTGGGCTTTTCTTGGAGCAGAACTAGAGGAAGAACAAAGGAATCTCTGCACTGCATATTTAGAGACATGCTTCATCCTGTTCCTGTGTTAATGAAGCAGTTACATCAATGTTCATCCAGTGCAGGAAAAAACCATACATACATACATACATACATACATACATACATACACACACACACACACACACACACACACACACACACACACACCATCATATGACCCCATAGGAGCCCAGGTCTCTCCATGGGCAGAGACGACTGATCTGGGATTGTCTGTGATCGTCGTGAGGCAGCTTTTCTGGCGCTGGCATCGCAGTTGCAAAACACTTTCACCTCCATTGGAATGGTGTGAATTGCACATCCACCTCAGTCAGAGAGCAGTGATGGCATTAGCTCTGTTCATCTGTTCAGTGTTATATGGGCTTGGCACAAACAAGTCCTGGGACCCCACTTCACCCTCTCTGATGGGTACTGCATTACAGTGTTTGACTTCTCCATCTAAAAGATACAGTTTGTAAGTAGAGGATACAAGGAAGTTTGTCACATGCATATAGTTACTGGAAGTAAGAAATGAGGTGAAATTATGTCTGGTGTCAGCCTATTTGTGCATTTATGGGGGGGGTGGGTAAAAAGTGCAGTAGAAGAGGGGTTTAGTATTAAGTGGCAAGGGCTGCATAAGAAAGGTGGGGGATGATTGTGATTGGGGGGGGGGGGGGGGGGGGCACCAACAAGGAGCACTCAAGAGCAACAGGGGCAAGGAAAAACTCCCTTACCAAGGAAGAAACCTTGGGCAGATCCACGGCTCAAGGGGCTAACCCAACTGCCAGGGGTCTTGGTGTGTGTGTTGGGGGGATGACAGGGGAGATGGGATAGTGTGCTGTGTATGTGTGGAGAGGGCAGTGTGCAATATGTGTGTTGGAGAAGCTTCCTCATGAGACAATGTGCTGTGTATTGGGGGGGGGGGCATACACTCTGTCTATGAGAATGTGTCTGCATGCTTCCAGCCAACAGGGAAGGTTTTTTAACGTCATGTAACATTCCTTAGAGGTTCTCCCAGTGTTAGATGCAGATGTTTTTAACAGAAATGGGTGCACTGTCAGACAGTGTTTTGGATGTAGTGATGAACGTTCTCATAGCATAAAATCTAGAATCTAAAGGGAACAATTGAGACTAAATTTGATAGAACTGAATGGACATTTTACAAGGATATTTTTCTTACCTGGGTTGTTGTTGTTGGTTAGAGCTATTATGTACCAGGATTTAATAAAGAACCATACATTCTTTATCCTTCAGCATACACCCCTCATATGAACTGACCATCAGGCATAGCATGCAGTGCAGCCATCAGCCACAAAAATAACAGCAAAGAGATAACGGGAGAGGATTGTGATTGTTTTTTAGGTGGCCTGGCAGGTCTGAGATCAGTGTCTCCTGCCTTTAGGAGAACATCACCTTTCCTGTCTCCTGCCGGCCTCTGCAATGATATGCCATGTGTGTGAAGATGCCCTTAACACAAACAGACCCAAGTCACCCCAGCAACTTTCCCAAATGGCTGTGCTTATAGGCAAATAGGAGCGGCATCAGCAGACTCTCTGATAAGAGAGGGACAATGGTGGTGATCTCAGCCCTAGTACCTCCAGAAATGTGAGCTCTCCAGCTCATTTGTGTGTGTGTGGCAGGGAGGGGTGTGTGTGTGTGTGTGTGTGGCAGGGAGGGGTGTGTGTGTGTGTGTGTGTGTGTGGCAGGGAGGGGTGTGTGTGTGTGTGTGTGTGTGTGAGAATGGAACATGCGTGTATGTCAGAATGTGAGATTCCAGTGGTGGTGCGGGTTGTCAGGAACAGGTTGTAACTCGCCTGCCCTTTCCGCCAAATCCCAAGCTCTGGCTGAAAGAGCTGCACACAGTGTTTTTGCTGTAGCCTATGCTGTGAGGATGGAGGTATGAGTGCTTTTTATGTGCTTTCTGTGGCCGTCGCTTGTCTTGTACTTGGTTCTGTACAGTGGTTATGTCAGTGCCTTTTGGCCTGGGTTTGGGAATATGCATTGCATAGCCTGTTCTGTTGTTGCTGTTATTATTGTTGTTGATGATGTTTTAATGCCAAAGAACAGCACTGTTGAATATTCCTGACTCCGTATGCTTTATTGTGTTGATTAATGACAAGCAGGCAAAATACTACAACCATAAAACAAATCTCAAGGTTTACGCACTCAGTGTAGTTTGGCTCTGATACAAAATGTTCCAATGCTGTGGCCATGTGCATATGCTACCTTCCCCTTTTCTGTTGACCTTTTCATTTTCATGTTGACTTAAAAACAGATGTGAAAGGTGTTGTTTTTGTATGTGCAAGTCATCATTGGCGGTTTAGATTTGACTTTTATTTCAGATCACATTAGTGGCTGTAACCGGTCCTTGTCTTGCCCAGATTCAGGCACTTCGACTATACTTTCAGTGGTTTTTGCTCTTTGTGTCCAGCTTGGCTCACAACAAACTGATGTGTGAATGGAGGAGTGTGACTCCCTCTTTAGGCTACTGGATGCCTTTGTTGCAGTCTCTGGACATGACTGAATGGCTTTGCCTGTTCCACTTTAGTAATGCTTTTGAATGTCTCTCAGCAGCAGAGGTTCCTCAGTGCCTATGGTTCTGTCTACTGACTGACAGCTACCTGCACTGCATTACACTGCTCTTTGCCAGGCTGCATTAGCCTCAGCAGAAGGGGAGTGTGTGTGTGTGTGTGTGTGTGTGTGTGTGTGTGTGTGTGTGTGTGTGTGTGTGTGAGGGGAGTAGCAATATGCCACCGAGAGCTTTAGCTCTTCCAGCTCCCACCCCTCCCACCCGGTCCTCCTCATTCCCGCTGCAGATGTGATTATTATTGTTATTATTCCCTGTGCACTGATCTGCCATCCAGCGCTGAAGCTCAAATCCATCCCCTCACAGCCTCTGAGGGGGAGAGAGAGAGAGTTGGTGAGACTGGTGGAGAGAGAGCAGAGAGAGAGGAAGAGGACGAGGAGGAGGGGGGAGTAGGAGAAAAGAGGGGAAGAGGGCAGAAGAGCAAACAGGATGGGAGTGGAAGCAGTCTTGACACCGAGGGCGTTGCTCAGCTGATAGCGCGGACTTCGACTGGAGTCGGGCGAGGAGAAGCGACCTCTCTCTGTTCCTGGGACTCGTTCCGTGCGCTGCGACAAGACGCCCGTGAGATTTTTCTTCTCACGCCATCCGGCTTGACCCAGACAGTCTGATAGCGGGAGGAATCGCGTCGGGTTCCAGGGCGGCGCGAGACCCTGTGCGACCTGCTTGACCTTCAGCAAAGTTCCGCAGGCAGGCAGGCAGGCAGGCAGGCGCTGGCGCTCCAAGCAGAGCCATGTCTCTGCTCAGGAAGAACAGGAAGAGCAAACGCTCCTCTGAATCCATCTATGACATGCTGCAACTGGTGAGCGTACATCCCGCTGTGTGTGTGTGTGTTAGAGAATGACAGTTAGGGTGTGTACAATACATTTTTTTGTATTCTATTGCTGTCGCACCTAATATCTTAATATAAAACCCTTTGGAAAGAAATCTCAAGCTAAGCTGTTGTGAGTTGTATGGGGTTTTTTTGGGTCTCCACCATACGCTTTGTGTTGAGGAGCTGAAACGGGCTGTGCACACCAAACGTGCCGCTGCTCTCTGCTGTCCTCAGCCTGTCAGGGCTCATCAGAGCCGGGGCTGCTCGACAGTGATTAGTTTCCCTGTCAGCGTGTCTCTTTGGCTTTGACGGAGGGGTCCACTGTGCGCCACTCCATCTGTTCCCTCCACACTGTCCTGTCCCTCTGCATCAGTTCCACCTCTGTGTGTTTAGTAATTAACCTTGTGAGTGTAACAGCTGTGTGTGTGTTTTGGAGGAGGAGAGCTGGGATTAGTTATATACATACACTTTTTTGTGCACTGTATTGCACTGCTGATTACCTTTGTAAGCTCTCTGTTTTACATTTTTGAGTGAGTATGAAACTGATGATCAATAATAATAATAATAATAATAATAATAATAATAATATGTTTATTTGTATAGCACCTTTCATACACAGAATGCAGCTCAAAGTGCTTTACATTTGGAGCGTGTAACACCAAGACATGTCTACAGAATGTGTGTGTTTGGCATTGAAACTGGTTATTTGACATTTGATTATGTAAGTGTGTTTGTGTGTGTGTGCGAACATGTGCATACTTGTCTTTGTGTGTGTATTGTGGCTTTGTTTACATTTGCCTGTGTGTGAGCACAGCAGACTTGTGAGGATCTTAGTGTTCAGCAGAAAAGGTTGAGTATTTGTTGTGGAAAATCTTGTTGATTCATAGACATTCAATTATGCATGTACAAAAATAAACATAAATATTTTCCCAAATATAGGTGAAAATCACATGTCTACTAAAAGAGGCTGTTCATTTTTTAGGAAAGGAAAGGTACAGGGTTAATCCATCTCCATAGAAATTGCCATCTATTCTCAAAGATGATTGCTTAATGTAAGTTATTTTAGCCTTTCAATTTCAGTTTGCCTAAGTTTAGACACACACACACACACACACACGTCATGAAAAAGGATGTGGATGTTTCATGTAATCCATTTATGCCATTTTATTCCTGAAGAGAATGCACTTGAATGAATGTTCCCACTGTGTCCTTAAAAAGATTCATGTTCTCTTATTTTATTCACAAATATATTTCTTTTATGTTATTCTCCCTGACTTAATTGGCATTTGTGCTCAGTAATTACATACTGGGAAATCATTTTTGTTTACTGTAAGAGGAACTCTTCCTCTATCCTAATGGGAATAGCTGGGTAACCTGCTCTTCTGCATTCCCCGTCTATCACTGGTGGGTCAGACAATCAGCTGTGGGCAATTCGGCTACAGGTGCGGAGATGAGCGAGTGAGCTCTGCATTGCTGGTTGTTTACCTACCCTCTCTAGGACATCAGAGCAGTACATTTCCAGTTGGGCTGCATCAATACCGTCTTTGTTTTCGTGGTGTGGATGGTGTTGTAGGTCAGACACTCTTTCTGAATGTCTCTATTTGCGCTCACACGCCCAGTCTTAAGGGACAGGACTTGTCTTGTCTTGTCTTCTCAAGTGATGCTTTATCTCTCTTTTTTTTTTTGTGTTCTCTCCATCCAGAGCACGGAGCAGGTCGCCACTTTCTGCCGCAGCCTCCACGACATGAATCCTGGCGAGCGTCCGGCCTCGTCTTCGTCCTCCTCCTCCTC
Organism: Alosa sapidissima; assembly: GCF_018492685.1. Lineage (NCBI taxonomy): Eukaryota > Metazoa > Chordata > Actinopteri > Clupeiformes > Clupeidae > Alosa > Alosa sapidissima. Next base: position 34,117,766 of record NC_055961.1, on the reverse strand, counting down.
CTCGTGCACGCCGAGCCCCGTCTCACCCATCCCCTCCCAGACCACCCTGCGCCAACTCTCGGACGCCGTCAAGCTCCGCCACGTCATCTGTGAGCTGGTGGAGACAGAGCGCACTTACGTCAAGGTGAGGATGGGCTTCTGTAGCCTAAAAGAGCACCCTAGCCATGTGTGTGAATATGGGTATGTTTGTGCATATGGGTGTGTAACGGTCGGTTGGTTTTTATAGTTATTGCTTGGTGTACTGTCTAATATCTTAAAATACATACTGTTTTTGCGTAAGCACAATTTTGTGATTATCAGAACTAGTGTAATTGAGGCAACTAAACAAAAAACAAACAGAACTTCAGATTGGACTTCTCCTCAGGTATATGATGTGAGCTCTAATGGCAACACACATTTTCATTTAACATGAGACTGGAAGGCTACATCAGACAGATACTTTTGAGGCTGGGACAAACACACAGCAACACTAAAGTAAAAAGCACTGCTTTGTCTCCTCAGGATTTGAAGTGGCTGATTGAGAAATACCTGACACCTCTTCAGAAGGAGAGTTTCCTCACTCAAGATGAGGTACGCCACATTGTATCAACTTTTTGTTCAATATATTCAACCACAGACACTTTACCTCCCCTACTAAGATCCATAGCCTCCCACTCACTCTTTAAAAAACAGCTTAAAAAACACCTTCTTCTATCATGAATCATCTAGTCACTTCCTGCCCTCTCCATTTTGTTTCAGCGCTATCTTATCTATCACATCCATCTATCCAATCTATCTATCTCATGCTTTCTCCATCCATATTTGACTACTTTTGTATTTTGTCTCCTGATTTTTCAGTTTCAGTTTTCAATTAATATTGAGTGTATCTGTACTTTATCTCTTTTGTTTGGAAAAATGTATTTGTTAGCCTTTTACAGTTGAGTAATTATTGAAAGGGGTGGAACTCTTGTACAAGCCCTTTGGGCTTCGTTCCCTCCTTGCACCATTGATGTAAATGTGTGCTAAATAAATCAACTAAACTAAACACTGTAGGGGTCAGGATTTGGCCATGAAAAGAATATATTTCTGAATGAGCGTGGTGGACATATTGTGTAAGAAACCTTTAAATGGATTCAGGTTTAGTTGAATGTGGTGTATGCCCAAAATATAAGCATTAGATATTGTTTCTTCAGGCATGTTTTCTGGTTGATGAAATTAGATGAATGTGGTTATAATGACCTGACGATGAAGACGGCATTATAAAAGCATACCCGCATGACTTTCCTTGACATTTTCTCCATCGTTTCCAGTTGGATGTCCTCTTTGGAAATGTGGTGGAAATGTTGGAGTTCCAAGTGGAATTTCTCAAGACGCTGGAGGATGGGACCAGGCTTGTGCCAGATTTAGAGAAGCTTGAGCAAGTCGATCAGTTCAAGGTAGACACAGCACATCTTTTTTGAAAAAGCTTCAACTGATTTTTCTTGCTGTTGAATTCCATAACAATATTGAAATTCTAATGTTATTTCAGTAATAATACTTCAGTTTAACATTTGCTTTACTATTTTCATGTAGGTTGTTTGATGTAAAGTATATTCATTTATCTTTAACCACTCCTGTTGTTTTCATCCACAGAAAGTCCTTTTTTCCTTGGGTGGCTCTTTTCTCTATTACGCAGACCGGTTTAAGATCTACAGCGCTTTCTGTGCCAGCCACACTAAAGTCCCCAAGGTCATCGCCAGAGGTAATCCCAGTGGCCCCTGTACTCTTTTGATTGCTATTCAAACAGCTGAATATAACATTGAGGGCATCGCCAGCCATCTAAAATGGCTTTGCTCAGGGAAAGATCATCTCCTTCCTGTGAAGTTAACTCCTTGGAGAGCCTCTCTGTCTCCATAGGTTATCAATTATATGAATATTTTTCACATACGTTAGTAGTTGTCCCCCAGGCCTCAAGTTTGTCATGTATATAGGTGAAATGGTTTAACTGTAGAGTTGAGAGCTGTATGATTAGACGAGAGAGGTTTGTAAGTGATTGAGAAAGTGTGAAGAGGAGAGGAGGAGAGTGATAGAGAGATTGAACTATCTTTCTCCCAGAGGGACTGAGAGATGAAGAGAATAAAGTTGATATCCTGACTCTGAATGCCACATTGGCATTCATCCATGTAGCATTCTCTCTCTGAAGTCACGTAGGTCATAACCACTTCCACTGTTCCGTACAACACTTAATCAACGGCTGACGTTTCAGATCCCTTAATGTTCAGCTACAGTGTCCTCCGTAATGGTCAGGAGTTAGTCCACACTTCTCTTTAGTGACGTGCTGTCATGATGGTGGACTATTGAGCTGTGCATCTGTGTAAATAAAACCAGAAGGATTATCATGTTTGCAACAGGGCTTTGAACCGATTTTTTTTTTCCAATCGGTTCGTTCCGAACAGAAACGGAATTATAACGTTTCCGGTTATGAGTTCCACCAATAAATTGACGTTCCCGAACCGGTTAGAACAAAAAAATACTGTTCCCGGAACGGTTAATTTCGTTCCTGTCAGCTGTTTAATGCTATAGAATTATGTCACATTTTTCTCATCCAGCTTAAACCAAATGTAATAATATTACAACCATTATTAAATAATAATAATTATATTATTAATAATAATAATAATAATAATTAAATAGGAATACAATTATTTCAAATGTGTAGTTTATTGTTAAAAGAGAAAATGTCCACACAAACGTAACAACATGATTAAGACACGTGGTTATGCCACTCGGGCAACAACAAATTCCAACTGTCGGGGCGAAAGGCCATCCAGTAGGCCTACTCATACCGTAACAAGCCATCTGTGCATTAGGCAAACAGAGGTGTTGGCGCCATTTAGCCAAATGTTCGCTAGTCCATCATTAACATGGAGTCGACAAATATAGTTATTGTGTTTGGAATGAGCGTTTTAATTAACGATGGATCGTAATTTACCCCTTATTTAAGATGTGGAGTGGAGACTTTGTAATCCACCGCTCTCTCTCCATACAGTCAGCGAATGTCTGATGTGATGTCACACAGGAAGTGAACCTCAGCCGTCATGGTAACGTGCGCAGGAAAATAATTACTTTTTTTTTTAGGCAACGAAAACTTTGAGGAACGAAATAAAACCGGTATTAACCGGTTACCATTCCTGTTCCCTGTAAAATACAAAAAGTTCCCGGTTTTCGTTTTCGTTCCTTGAACCGGTTCAAAGCCCTGGTTTGCAATACAGTTCATTTAACAAATGGATTCCGTGTGTGTGTGTGTGTGGCATTGTGCAGCCAAGACAGACCCCGATTTCAAGGCCTTCCTGGACGAGCGCAACCCCAGGCGGCAGCACTCCTTCACCCTGGAGTCGTACCTGATCAAGCCCATCCAGAGAGTGCTGAAGTACCCGCTGTTGCTCCGCGAGCTCCACTCCCTCACAGACCCTGAGAGCGACGAGCACTACCACCTGGACGGTAAGCAGCATCCTCTCTCTCTCTCTCTCTCTCTCTCTCGTCCCACTGAGTCAATGGCAAGTCGTGGATGGGCAAAGGGCAAGAACTATAAAAAATATTCCCTTTATAATAGCAATGTTGGCCATTATATTTATGAAGGTCCCCTGTCAGTGCAGGGCCATTTGAATCAACCTAACGTCCTCCTCCATTGAATGAAGTTTCCCTCTGTTGGTGAAGTTTCATCATAACGTTGGCAGAATGGTGCAAGCTGTGTGGGGGATTGTGGATGTCCATACTGTACATTGCGTGAGATTGGTCTCCATGGGCCACCCACCTTCTGTGTTCGGATGTGAACGTGACCGGATGACGCATCATGTTGTCACCGGGTCTTCTCACTTCACACACAGACGTCCGACTACAGTGTGTGTGCTCACGTTTTATTTTATTTCGCTGCGTGGAGGATTGTAGCTCTTATCCAAAACATTGTTGGTTTTGTTTTGTCCACTCGTGCAGTCGCCATGAAGGCCATGAACAAGGTTGCCAGCCATATAAACGAAATGCAGAAGATCCATGAGGAGTATGGTGCTGTGTTTGACCAGCTGATCAGTGAGCAGAGTGGCGAAAGGAAAGAGGTGAGTGTTAACCCGTCAGCTCTCACTGTGTGGAGAGAGAGTCGGTGGACATTATTCTGTTCAGGAAACCATTATTTCTGATTTTCAGCAGTCTTTGGGCACACTGAGTGTATTTTCTTGGAGCTCAGTTGTGTGTGTTTTGTTTTGTTTGTTTGTGTTTCAGGTTGCTGACCTGTCAATGGGTGACTTGTTACTGCACGCCACTGTTGCTTGGATCAACCCACCACCTTCTCTCGTGAAGGGGAAGAAGGAGCCAGAGTTGGCTGTATTTGGTATGTGTGTGTGTGTGTGTGTGTGTGTGTGTGTGCGTGCGGCTGTGCGCACGTGGATGCATGCACTGTGCACGTGTGCAAGAGAGTGAGTGTACTTATTTTAATGATGACGATGATGATTTTATTCATGGCCCTTGTACCATCCAGTGATGGTGACCAGAGTCCCACACAAGACTAACCCAGAGAAAAATAAGCATTCTGTCCAGGGCTCTTAAGGCATTAATATTGTATTTACTGCTTTCCTCAAACACTGACCTGAAAAGCATGTAGCCCTCGGCCTCTTGCTGTCCCTCTAGCCTAAAAACCTTTGAAAGGCTTGGCACGATGTGTTTCTCTAAATGTTTCTCTCTCTCTCTCTCTCTTTCTTTCTTTCTTTCTTTCTTTCTTTCTTTCTTTCTTTCTTTCTTTCTCTCTTTCTCTCTCTCCCTCCACAGTGTTCAGAACGGCGCTGGTTTTTGTGTACAAGGATAGCTCCAAGCACAAGAAAAAAATCGTAAGTGGGCCTTTCTGTCACTCTGACCCCCCCCCTTCATCAAGCTGCAACAGAGGAAAAGAACAAATCAGGCCTAGCAGGCTCCATACTGTACATTGTACTTATGAAAGCAGAGAGGGCCTTGGAGACCCCATGTGCCAGGGTCACTGGGCTGCACCATACTGGCATATTATTCAGTATACTGGCATATTATTTGGTATACTGGCATATTATTTGGTATACTGGCATATTATTCAGTATACTGGCATATTATTCGGTATACTGGCATATTATTCGGTATACTGGCATATTATGCGTCATGGTACACATGGTTGTGCTGTCTGTCACCCACTCATGCATGTTTCTGCATTGTTTCTCAGGGAGCCTCTCACAGGGTATCCACCGCTGATGAGAAGGACCCCATTCGCTTCAGGCATATGATCCCCACAGACGACCTCCAGCTCAGGAACCTCGGCAGTACGTTCCTTTTCCTTCCTTCTGTGTCCGATTCATTCATCATATGTTCACTAGCAAAGGCTTATAGGTTATTCTACTCTTAGATGTGTTAACAGGTCCACTGTAATTTACATTCAATTCAGTATGTTGAGAAATTATTTCATGTATATAGCCATATAATATACTAGCCCTGTTGCTAGTTTACGTGTACTCCCTGAACGCAATATTTCAGTGCTCCTCTCTTCTCTGATACTCCCCTTGTACCATGTGCTTTGAGTTTTTTTTAATATATTTTTTATATTTGATCTTTATAGCCCTGTTCTCACATTGCCTCTGTCAGTGATCTTGCATGTGTTCTTGGCTTGGTCTCCATTAAACATTCCTCTTGGGTCATGTCTGGAGAGCAATCTTTAGCTCTCCCAGTTCTCCTCTCTATCTTTCTGTCTTTCACACACTCTGTCCTCTCCTCTCCATCATGTTCACACACACACTGCAAGACCTCAGGAGGATTATCTTCCCTTGCTGGGGTCAAAGGGCACGACCCGATCTCTTAGTGCAGTCATGTTTGGGGTTCATTGCACTATCCCTTACCCTTGAGGCCTAAACTAAGGATTGAAATGTTCCCAAAGTGCGGGGATTCTGGAAGCCGTCCAGCTTCCTCCTCTCACTCCTAGAGTTTAACAGGGATTATGGGAGCCTGATGATGCTCTTCCTGCCTGAGAGAAAACAGTCTATTGCTAAACACAGATGACTTGCAGCTGTCTGTAACTGTAGATGCTGAACTGAAGTGTACACACATGGAGGGAAGTAGCACAACTAGACATACATGCATCACTGCATTTGTGTTTCATTTAAATCAAGTGCTGTGTGTGTATGTGTGTGTGTGGGGGGGGGGGGTTATTTTGTAGGATTTGTAGGAAGTAGGATTTGTTCATTGTGTCAAATGGTAATTGCAGAAGTCCTGGTCTGTTGGCTGTAAAAATTGACTGTATGTAAAAGTTTCCTATTGCCACACATACCGCTATGAAAGACAAGGTGTGAACCAAAGATTTTGTAAGAACATTTCCACGTGTGGATGAAACGTTTTGAAAATCAAAATGCTGGTAGCTGTGCTGGTCTGTGTACTGAAGTGTGTTTTTGTGTTCTGTCAGACGCTGATGGGACGGCCATGTGTGAGATTGTGCACGTCCGGTCCGAGTCAGAGGGCAGGCCAGAGAGGACGTTTCACCTGTGCTGCAGGTGACCCTCACCATATGTACACAGGACATGCATACACAGGAAGAGTCCAGTTGCTTCATTGATCTTATCAACACCATAGACCAGAGTCCTCAGAACATTCAGTGACTTATGAAAGACCGTTACTTGAACACAAACCTCTCCCCGTCTTGACCACAGCTCCCCCGACAGCAAGAAGGACTTCCTGAAGACGGTGCACTCCATCCTGCGGGACAAGCAGCGGCGGCAGCTCCTCAAGACGGAGAGCCTGCCCCCCAACCAGCAGTACATCCCGTTCGGAGGCAAGCGCCTGTGCGCGCTCAAGGGCGCTCGGCCCACCATGAACAGAGCAGGTAGGAACTGAATGACGGGTGCTGTCATTGAGCGAGACCAGAGAGCTGCAGGGGCAAGTGTATGCTCATGGGAAACAATATTAATGGCATTGCAGATAGCAGTGCTAACAAACTGCATAGCTCTATGCAGGCATGTTTAAATCACGAACACAATAATTACCGTTGTACAGATTATGCATGTATATACCGGTATGTGCCATTCTACTGTATGTGTACTAGTCTTACAGTGCACTAGTATGTCTACAGATTTCTTATTAATGTAGTTATTGATTAACTGAACCGTGTATGTGTGTCTGTTCTTTCCAACTTGTTCTGCAGTTTCTGCACCAACTCGAACTCTGGGACGGAGGAAGGTGGTGCGGAACCGCTTCACCATTGACCGGGACGTCATTTTTGACGACGACTCGAACCAAAGCACTGACCATGAGCAGGACTCACCCACGCTGATACCTGAGCCTGTGTCGCAACATGAACCCGCGCCACATTCCCATAATGCACCTCTGCCCCCAAAGGACACGGAGCGATGGGTCGAGCAGCAGTTTGACCATGGCCGTTACAACAACCAAGTCAAAGAAACAGACATCCTCAGTGATGACGACGACTATTGCAAGTCGGTGAGGGGACCCAGCGCGGAGCCCTCCGCTGAGTGTCCACTAGGGGCACTGTCCCTGGGGCAGGAGTGTGAGAACGGGGAGCCGCACAGGCCCAGAGAGGACGCGCTGTCCCCTGCTGTCGTCCCCGAGAGGACCCAGGGCCCCCTGAAGCTGACCCCGCTTAGGAAGCAGTGTGCTGTGGAGGGCGTCACGGAACACGATCATGAGGTCATCTGGGTGCGCCGCGACGACTTTGGCAGCCCCAATGGAGACGTTTTCTGAGAAAAGCTGCGAAGTGAAAATGTGACGGACAGAGATCCAAAGAGAAAGAGGCAAAAAAATGACAAACAGAAACTCGGACGCTTTTCATACTGTGCTGTATAGAAGTTGAACTGAGACTCAAAGGACATCATGCACTGGGAGCAGAAATCCCACTAATCATTATCTTTGGCCTGAGCATACAACTACCCATCCACTACCCGCACAATAGTCTGACAATCCCACTGCCAGCAAATCCTCCCAGTGTCCAACCTCCTCAGCTGGCTTCATTTCCTGTGTGTTCCTGTACAGGAGAAAAACACGCATGCTGCTAAATCCATTACATTGGAACAACACAATACTCATGACGCCTGACACAGTCCATTGCTTCAGTACGCATTTGTATGTCTTTATATTAGAATCTTATGTAACATTAAATGTACAGTCTTGTTAATGAAATAGGGGATGCATGCTTTGGTCCACAAAGACTGCCTGGCAGCTGTCCTTCCACTTGAAGATTGTTGTTGCCAAAATAATGCATTTTTATACAGATGTGGGTCTTTTTTTTCCCCCTGTTTCCTAACTAACACATTCAGATATGTCATCCTAGTCATTCTAAAGGGCTCTGACAATACTCGCTTTTGATTTCCAAAAAAGGGGGACTATATACTTCTGTGTACAGGTTATGACTGCTACATAAAATTCATGCTTGTTTTAGCGGCCTCTAACTTGCACCCTGGAGATCTGCCTAACGGCTGGTAGACTGCTGCTTTGGTACTGTCGGAACCAAACACATAAGATTCTTACATAGTCTGAATGGCTTGAGTGGCAGCTGTGTGTGTGTGTGTGTGTTCCACTAGGTCTGCAGCTTACCCCCTAGCAGTTTGGCAGATTCCCCAGGCAGGTACCAGTTCAGGTGTCCCTGCTGTGTTGTGGTCCCTCTTAGTTACTGTAAATCATTGAGAACACATAAGAACGGCATCTGTCCATCCTACAAGCATTCCAAAGTATGTTATTCCATCAAAAATGTATATATGTGATTTGATTTCTTTTATCTCTAGCTGTTTTTATTTGTGCATTGTTGTTGTCTCTTTCCCCATCATGTGTTTACATCATATCCTGCAGTCCAGTATTCTCCACTCATTCTTACTGAAGGTAAGGAAGTCATTCTATAAGTCATTACTAATCCTGTTTTACTTGAACTGAATTTTAAGCCTGTTACAAGCCACCTGAATTATACTCAGAATGGGATGTTTTGGACTCCGTAAGCAGGCACTCTGTCTTATGACTTTCTATCTGAAACTGTTTTTTATTAACCTGCCAGTTAGTTGAAATACTGTATAATGTGACACAGACTAGTGCACCTGTTGGATGTATCAAACCTGCACTTAAAACTCAGCTTGTCCTCCCCATGCACAGTCTTTTGATGTTTAGACTGTCACCAAAATGAGGATATGAAATGCATTTGATGCCTTTTTGTTTGGATGTTTAGAACCTTTGTGGTCATTTTGTAAAATGAGTTGTGGTTTTGTCCCAAGCAATTTTGGCTCAGTAAATACTGAAAGAGTATATATTTTCCACAATCTTTAAATTGTGATGAGCAATCATATTATCCCAGCTAAATAGCAATTTTAGAGCAGTATGGCACATGCTCATTAGGTTGTCTAACTGCTTGAAATTATTACCTTTTCCCAATGCATTTTTGAAAGGTGTTCTTACATAAACTGTGGATATTTGTTGTAAATATTATTGTGCTTCTCAATAAATGTTATTAAACAATTGGTGTGCTTGTTGTGTGCTTATTTGTTATTTTGGTCATGTAAACTATGCGTTTATCAATTATCTCTTTTAGAAAAGTAACATTTAGGATGTATGATTAGCATGGAATTGCTCATTATAAAAATAACAAAATAAGTACCTTGGAAAGACCACTAGGTGGCACAAATAGCAATGGCTGCCTTTCCTCCATTTAGGCAAAACGGGTTATGACCTTCTTGAATGGATTAATAGAGGGATCCTGGACATACTCATTTAAAACCACTGCATGTCCACAGAATTATCAGATCGCTAAGTAGCATAATTGTTGAGGCTAAGATTTGAGATTATCAATGTTCCCAGTAAACAAACATGGAAAAATATCCAACCACGAGCCATCATCAATTCTGAATTATATGCTTACTGGTCGTGACCTTTCCTAAACTACAGCATCAAAGCCAGTAGGCTACATGTGTTTAAGATTGAACAGTTCAAAGAAATGATTGGTCACACATGCCAACCAGCTAAGTTGTCTTTTGTTTTAACGATATGTGTGCCTGCCTGTGGCAGTAGCCTAATATGGCAGTTGTAGGCGATAAGCAAATTAAACTGTCCTTTCCCATGTCACCTGTCAAGTCCTCAGTGTCACATACTGTAGCAGTGCCCATAAATGTTTTCCAGGGGTACATCTCTACATTCTTCATGTCTCCAAGTCCATTCTAATACCTGACTCCCTTATCCTAACCCATATTAAGTAGAATGTACACAGGGGGCGAGGCAGAGTATGGCAGAGCTCCAACTGAAACTGAGTTCTTCCAGGAAGAGATTGCAATAACCCCTGATTTAAGTCTGGCTGCCATACACGTCATTTTGTTGCAGTGAGACCTCCAGTCACTTGGAAGTTTCATGAGGTAGGCCTACTCATTTTCTAGATATACTAGCCACTGAAACATCAATAGACATTATTCTATTGTTTGTACTAATGCATGTTTGACATGTTTTATATACCAGGTTAAAGAACCCTTAAAGGTTCCATTTAGAACCTTTTTGTTTTATGAGTGCACTGTTGACAATTTAGATTAATCAGATCATCATCTGATCTCATTAAGCCCATTAGACCAGTGAATTACAGGGGCACTGTGAGGTGTGATAGACAATGCAGAGTTAAACAACAGATTATGGATCTCCTATTGAGTTGAACAACAGATTATGGATCTCTCCTATTGAGTTAGCCTAAACAACAGATTATGGATCTCTCCTATTGGTTTTTACTTTGGCCTCATGACCTCAGATTAACAACTAATGACCAGTAAATAACTGTAGAAGGAATCCTCTTCTGATAGACCACAGACACTCTCAAGAGCAGGGAAATGTCATGCTCAGAATCCATTCAATTAGCAGATCACAAATGATTTTGTTGTTTGTAGAGGCTAGGGCACAGAGCCGGAGGGCTTCGGTGTTCCTGAAATGGGTGAACTCACTTGTGTGATCTGAAGGTGCTCTTCGGTGGTAGTTTTTGATGCAAACAGATTTATCCAAGGCACTCTTCTTTAGATTTAAAAAAGCTTTAATGGACAATTCCGGCGCAAAATGAACCTAGGGGTTAATAACACAATCGAGTTCGACTGTTCGCTGGGATTTGTTTTCATGCTAGTCGAATGTGACCACCTCCAAGTATTACACAGTAGCTTAATGAGGGTCTCTAAACCGAAGAATCATGCTCACTGTCTCATCACACCGCAGAGCTATTTAATTTACAACATTGGCATTTTAAAGGAACAACATTGAAATAAAAGAAAGCTATTGAAAAGGGCTTGTCTATCGCATCGTTAAGCACAGGGAAGAACAATGCTTTAAGTCTGTGAGTAATAGCCTAAAAAACTGTTTTTGTAGCTGAGTGAGTGAAGCCTTTGGACTTGACTACAATGTTGCATTGTTTACAATGATGACACATGGTACCATTTGGCACTTTGGGCATCCAAGTGCCTTTTTTATTAGCAGGTAACTCCGAACTACCTATCTCCGAGAGTTGGAGCTCTACTAAATGTAAAGATTGGGGGTTCCCTGAATATCGCATTGGAGGACATCCCAGTTTCTTTTACAGTAATAATCAGAGGCGGACAGAGTACACAGCTTCATTACTTGAGTAAAATTTTACTGTAAATTTTACTCAAGTACAAGTAAAAGTACAACAGTCAGATGTCTACTTAAGTAAAAGTACTGAAGTACTTGTTTTTAAAAAAACTTCAGTATCAAGAGTACATTTTCTAAATATTGCATTACTACTGCCACAGTTCTCACATTTATGTACAGAAACGTCCTACATGGAGTTATGAAAAATGTTAATGTTAATACCTTGGAGAATGTAAAAGGAATGGAAAGTAAAATCAAGTCATTTCCATCTCTTTACCATGTTGCCAGGGATGGGCAGTATTTCTAATACATGTATTTAAAATACGTATTTCAAATACAAAATACTATTTTGTAATTGAAACACTTGAAGCGAAAACTCAATCAATAACTTGTCCAGCAAATTGAAATAGTCTGGCGAGGTGGGGCCACAGGTTGGCACATTCCCAGGATGGACCAGCTGCGTCTTCATCCATTGTTTCGTCCATGGTTTCGTCTCTTATCTAAATCTGACCATGGAGTTGACTTTGGCGGAAAGCTGAAGGTGATTGCTGATAGGCTGTCCCAATCAGTGGCGCCTGCACAATCCAATCACATTTGAGAGGGAAGCAACAAATTGAGGGTTTCCGAGATTTTTATTTTTTCCTTTTTTTTAGAAGAAGTAACGGGTACTGGTTATGGATAGAAATGTAGTGGAGTAAAGAGTACAATATTTGCATCTCAAATGTACTTGAGTAAAGTCATAAGTACTCCCCAAAAATGATACTTGAGTAAAGTACAGATCCCTCAAAATTGTACTCAAGTACTGTACTCAAGTAAATGTACTCCGTTACTGTCCGGCTCTGGTAATAATATACGAATAGCGTGAGTTTTTTCTTGTTTTAAACTTGCCTGTGCATAATATGGCAGTTGTCCTTTCCCATGTCAAGTTTTTTTTATTTGTGTACAATTGTTTTGAACTGAAATGCTTTTAATGATCCACCTCTTTTATGTCTTGTTTACTACTGGCATAAACAGGTGTCAGTCACAGTCTCATCAAACTGCTGTCTGCGTCATCAACACAACATGAGTGAAGGGAAGAGAAAATCAACCGCCATAAAAAGAGACACTTTGCCTCATCATGGGCTTGGTCCTGGCTGCGTTTGGCACCATCTGTGTGCTCATCACCATGTTTGCACCATGGAGGAATAAGCGTATTGCTTCAGCTTGCTATCCAGATGTAAACTATGACGGACTTTGGTTTATTTGTTTGTGGAATTACATAGGTTTAGAGTGTCTCCCTGGTGTACACTGGTCACAAGCATCTGTCCAAGCTTCGAGGGTCCTCATGTGTGTGTCCCTGACCTGCGCGCTCTCTGCATGGGTTCCTCTCATTCTGGGTCTGAGACGCTTCCGTCAGCGCAGACAGAGGCATGTCCCACTCATAACAGCAGGCTCCATGCTAGTCACAGCAGCGATTACCACTCTCATTCCTGTTACACTCATCGCAGTCCATCTGAATCAAGTGTTTGACCAGCAGTTCCTGCACATTAAATATATTGCCAGTGTAGGGCTGGGTCTGTGTACAGGTTGGGTTGGTTCTGGTTTGCTCGTGGTGGCTGGGGTGATCCTGCTTTGTTCCAACATGTCTTGTGTAAGGAGAGAAGGAAAGAGAAGCAATGAGGAGGCCTCTCCATGCATTATCTATAATTCTTTAGAGGAAACAGGCAGTGCACAGTTGGCAGAGGTTTGGATTGTATGAATTCTTGTCAACATATCTGTACTGTTAGGGAGTATATCCACATATCACAAACAGTTTCCCTCTGAAAACTCTGTGTAATGATTGTATACCGGTATGAAATAAAAACATAATCAATACAAATGAATGGATACCAATTTAAATAGAGATAACTTTTGTTTATCCTATAAATCTGTACCATTGAAGATCATTGACTTTCTATTGGTGAACTAGATTCAAATAGGGCATATCGGTATTGTTCCAACAGGTGACCTTTCCAGAACACTGACTTCTACTGTGATGATTCATACAACTGTATTTCAAATCATGAAGTGTCTCTGTATATCAACACTAGATGTACAAAATATGACCGCCGCTCAGTCCTGTACATCCTCTGACCTCTCCGCAAAAATAAATCATGCTTGTCAATTTGTCTCCAACTCCTACTCCATCCTAGCCTAGAAATCTAGACGCGCCCCTAGCGAGCTAGTCTAGCAACTCTCCGTTGGCTTGTGAGCTCCAGAAACCGAAACTTAATCAGGCCAATGAAATCGTGTATAGAGTCGTTAGGTGGGCTTAACATGATGATTGATGGCAGAGTTGCAACGGTTTGGCTTGAATTCCCTGCTACTTGAAAACAAATAAGATGGATGTTGCTGCTGCTGGCGAACAGTGTGACACGAGTTAAGCTTTTATTAAGTTGGCAAACGTTTGAACTAGCCAACTAGCTCCGCTAGTGGGAAACGCATGGGACTCATAGCGCTGCCGCTGTCCTATTGCGTCCAGAGGGAATTTGAAAGACAACTGATTATCCCGCCCCTCGGACTGAGCACTGCGAACGGTGAGTGCCCAGACCCTACATTTTAATGTGGGTCTGGCTCGTCAGGCTAACTCCATCCCCTACTTTTGCAACTTTTGTGTATGCTTGTATGTGCATGTGTGTGTGTGTGTGCATGTGTGTGTGCGTGTGTGTGTGTGTGTGTGCAATCAACAGCCACATTGTCATTTCAGTGAATTTGTGTTACTGTCTTTCATGCAATGCAGCCATTGCAACGCCCGATGATCAGTCTCAAGTCTCAGTCTCAAGGGGGGGGGGGGGGGTGTAGGCCTACAGCTAATTTTATAATTTTCTGTACCAAAACACATTTTTATTCAAACATCAAGTCTGCCTAAAAATACAACAGAGAAATCATGAACTCAAAATGTCATTGTGGGAAAAAAACAAAAAAAAGCAATGACTGCGTAACAGTGCAAATCAGACCTTTCAGAATAAGGATAATAGCCTAACGCTAATAACAAGCCTTGCCAAAATTATGGGTCATTAAGTAAGAATACCAAAATAATTGTTAGGTTAAGTAGATTATGTTAAAACGACATGGACATTAGGCCGAACTTCCGACGTATTTTTTGCACACACGCTGGCTCTGCCTGCTGCGCTGCCTGCACATTCAATGTCCTCGGCTTCGCGAAATCAGTGCATATTCGCCTAATTATAGAACGTCAAAAAGAAACAAAGTAGCCGGGCTGCATCCAGACACTTAGCTGCCGTCGGGGGCTGCATGCAGTCGACTCAACCTCTCTACGGACAGTTTTTAATGTTTATCAGAAAATAACTACTCAGTATTCTGATTGAGTATAATTTTCGGGACAATTAGGGCAGGATTCGGGATTCGGGACAACTGCTTGGATATCGGGACTGTCCCGAATTTTTCGGGACGTCTGGTCATCCTACGGGAGCGCGAAGCGCCAGTAGGCCTACTAGCCTACCTCAGCGGTAAGAAGACAAACTCTTTCAAAGATAGCTTTGATCACTGTATAAAACTGCATAAAAACAGACATCATCCATGAACAGACATGATCACGAAGTCAGCAAGCATTATACATTTATTGACACATTTTTAAATAAACGGAGTTTTAAGATGAATGAATAGGCCTACATAAATGAAACGCGACTGAAATGTTTGGCGCAACAGGCTAGTGTCCACCCATCTGAAATACACACGCAAACTAGACACAAAGCGTAAAGAATGTATGAATAATGTAGGCCTACATATGGAATAACGGGAGGACAGGAGTGTAATTATGAGCACAAGTGAGTTTAAACAGTAAAATGCATAATGAGAGCTCTGAGTAGACTGAGTACAGTTGAGACATGTAGTTGAGACACCTTAAATATCTTGCTTGCACAGCAAGCCCAAGTTGTGATTTTTGCTATGCACATGCGTATTAGTGCCCTCTTTGATCATGGAAAATTTGAATGACAAGTATCTCAAATATATCGGATATCGGCAAATTGTTTTTCAAAGTAAGAATTTCACTTCACCATGCACCTTCGACAATGAATAGCTCATTACACTTGGTACTGTTAAACGTAACTGGTATCATTAGAAACATTATTCTGTGTCCTAAAAACTGGCATATTTTATGGCATTGTGTCATGTAAGGTCGTTGCAAAATCTAGAGAAATGTGTGAGGTGGTCAGCGGGGGACAATTGAGACACAAATTGGATTGTGTTATTACTTGAACATTCCATTTGTAGGCTACTGTTCGCCATATCTGTTCCTGTCACATTTTGTTCATGATGTGTTCCTTTTAACCAACGCTAATTTAAATTAAATGAATGAATTTGAACTACAAATACTTTGCAATTGCTATGTTTTTATTTATTCAACTTTCCAACTAACAGTTAGTTAACTATACATCATTATGGGTGTCTCAACTGTAGCCTACCAGGTGTCTCAACTGTACTTTATTCATGGGTTTCATCACCAAGCACCTATAGATTATGAATACAGACTGCATGGTGCTTGATTAATACACCTGTGGAAAGGGACCTGATGAAACCCATGAACAGGGTACAGTTGAGACAGTCAAGACAAAAATGCACCTTATGTTTATGAGCTAATTGTGGGAAATATACTTATGGTGTAATATTTTAGTCTACAAGCTATGTGGAATGTCTTGGAAAATCACTTATTTTTAGTATCTATTTTTGTCTGATTTTGTGTGGGCAAGAAGTGTCTCAACTGTACTCAGTCTATTAGAGGGGGAAAGTAACCAATACCAGTCTTCTGGATGTTGCATAAACTAGCAACTTCTGGGGTGTGACTAAATTATGGACCACTCGAAAAGATCTCAGCATCTATAGCCTAAATCTCAATAATTCTTATGACCGACTTGCATGCTTCAGGGTTTCTATCAAACACATCTCCTGAATCCTTCATCGGTTTCCCCACTTTGCTGACTATGGGCAACACCACATTTAAACCAGTTAAGTTGTCTTTTGTTTTGACTATATGTGTGCATGCATATGCTATGGCAGGCAGAGGCGAGAAGTAAAGTAAACTGCCTTTTCCCATGTCATCTGTTAATAGCAGTGAATGTCTTCATATCCATTCTAATGCCAGACTTTTTATTCAAACATGTATTATTAAGCAAGAATGCTTTGGAACCGGATAGGGCAGAATATGGCAGAGCTCCAACTGAAACTGTGTTTTTCCAGGAAGAGATTGCGAATATGAGACAACAGCAGCCAGCCCAGACTACTTGATCATGGCTGCTTGTTACAATTTGCCGCAGTGAAACCTCCAGTCATTGGAACTTCAATAAGGTAGGCCTAGGCTATCGTCTTTATATACTAGACCACTGAAATTTCAATAGCCTAACAATATTGTTTGAGTAGGCTACTGCATGTTTGACACGTTGACGATTTAGATGAAATTAGCTAATGAAATGATGAACAATAATCATCATCTCATCCACTGAATGAGGGAAGGAACTGTCAAGTGCTGTGTTGCGTGGAAATTACTGCCAGTAGTACTGAGACAAGGTATAATAGATAGATAGATAGATAGATACTTTATTGATCCCCAGGGGAAATTCAAGGTCTCAGCAGCAGCATACATACAACACAAACACATTCTTTAACAGCAGAAAGAGTAATTAAAGTATATAATATAAAAACACAACTAAGCAGTAAGGACAGTAGAAGATAAAGAATATGCTAAATATACTAAAATACAAATTATACTAACACTTAATCTAAATCAATTCTAAAAACAGTATCCACATAGTGGTGATTAATAAATCAGAGGCGCTTGCAATGACTGTGCATAGTAAGGTATAGTAAGGTGCTCTAAGGTGCTCTGTGTGAATGAGTGTCATGGTGGTAGTGCAATGGTGATAGTGGTCATGGTGATAGTGCAAATAAGTCAACAGTGCAACAATGCAGAAATAAAGTAAAGTAAAGTCTATATATCTATATATTTAACTATTTAAGAAAATGTATAAGTGTGGCCACAGTTCGGCTGTGGCATGGAGGGGGGGGGGGGGGTTATGCATATGTGCTGATGTGCTAATATAGCACGCAAACAGTGAGGCATAAAGACAGTGGTACAAGTGGCTAGTGGACAGACAGTACCAAACATGGAGGGGGTGAAGAGGCAGACAGACTATGCAGAGAAGTCTATCTCTCCTCTTCCCTTAAGTGAGGCATTGAACAGTTCAATGGCCCTGGGGACAAATTACTTTCTCAGTCTGTCAGTTGTGCAAGGCAGTGAGCGAAGTCTCCAGCTGATCAGGCTCTTCTGCTTAACAATAGTGCTGTGGAGTGGGTGACACTCATTGTCCAAGATGTTGATCAGTTTGTTCAGGGTCCTTTTGTCAGATAGTGAAGTGATGCACTCCAGTTCAGCTCCAACTACAGAGCCAGCTTTCCTTACCAGCCTGTCAATTCGCCCCACATCCTTCTTCCTTGTGCTTCCTCCAGCATACTACTGCATAGAAGAGGACGCTGGCAACAACAGACTGGTAGAACATCCTGAGGAGCTTAATGCACAGGACCGCAGCCTCCTCAGAAAGTACAGCCTGCTCTGCCCTTTCTTGTAGAGTGCGTCAGTGTTGGCTGACCAGTCCAGTTTATTGTCCAGGTGGAGACCCAGATACTTGTAGGTGCTAACCACCTCCACATTGACCCCATCAATGTGGACTGGTAGCAGAGTGGGCTTAGACCTGTGGAAATCCACCACCATCTCCTTGGTCTTTGAAGTGTTAAGTTGAAGATGATTGAGTTTGCACCATTGCACAAAGTCCTCCACCAGGTTCCTGTACATAATCACTATGTACATAATCACTATGTAGTAGCCTAGGCTAGTACCATAGACTGTAAAAAAATGTCTAGTAGGCTACAAGCCATAGCCTACATGTAACAGGTTGTTGGCCCCACGACAGACAACTGCCGAACTTCCAACTTTAACCCAAAGCATTTCTGACACAGCGTAGGCTAATTATGGGTAATTACGTCCATACTGTGAGGTGTGATGGACTGTGCGGTGAAGAGTTAAACAACAGGCTTCGGATCTCTTCGTTGTTTTTTTATGAAGAAATTGCGAGTTTGCAATTTCATGACCTCAGAATTACAATTTACGACTGGTAGGCTAAATTGTTATTAGTCCATTTAATTAACAAATCACAAATGCTTGTTATTTATTTATGTAGAACTTAACTGAATTATTGTATTTTAAACTGAAATACTTTACTTTATTTGTCCTGTAGTAGGATATGCTTTTAATGACCCATCTTATGTTTTGTTTGGGCTACCACTGTCACACAGGTGTCTTCATTGTTCTGAACAACACAAATCACAGTCTCATCAAACTGCTGTGTGCTTCAACACAACATGAATGAAGGGAAGAGAAAATCAACCGCCATAAAAAGAGAGACACTTTGCCTCATTGTGGGCTCGTTCCTGGCTGCGTTTGGCACCATCTGTGTGCTCATCACCATGTTTGCACCATGGAGGAATAACAATGTCCAAAGTTGTCAAATACCACATGTGATCTATTATGGACTTTGGTTTTATTGTGTGTGGAATTACCAAGGTTTACATTGTCGCCCTAACTTGGATGTACACTGGTCACAAGCATCTGTCCAAGCTTCGAGGGTCCTCATGTGTGTGTCCCTGGCCTGCGCGCTCTCTGCATGGGCTCCTCTTATTCTGGGTCTGAGACGCTTCCGTCAGCGCAGACAGAGGCATGTCCCACTCATAACAGCAGGCTCCATGCTAGTCACAGCAGCGATTACCACTCTCATTCCTGTTACACTCATCGCAGTCATTCTGAATCAAGACCAGCAGTTCCCGTACATTAAAGAGATTCCCAGTGTAGGGCTGGGTCTGTGTACAGGTTGGGTTGGTTCTGGTTTGCTTGTGGCGGCTGGGGCGATCCTGCTTTGTTCCAACATGTCTTGCATGAGTGGAGGGAATAAAAGCACTGAGGAGGCCTCTCCATGCATTATCTATAATTCTT
This sequence comes from Alosa sapidissima, assembly GCF_018492685.1. Classification (NCBI taxonomy): domain Eukaryota; kingdom Metazoa; phylum Chordata; class Actinopteri; order Clupeiformes; family Clupeidae; genus Alosa; species Alosa sapidissima. The sequence goes on along the minus strand of NC_055961.1, from coordinate 34,098,169 downwards.
TAGAGGAAACAGGCAGTGCACTGGCTTGTCAACATAGCTCTGTATTGTTAGGGAGCACATCCACATACCACAAACAGTTTCCCTCTGAAAACTCTGTTTGATGATTGTATATGAAATAAAACATAATCAATACAAATTAATGGATCTGTCTATAATTTTTTTTATGCTCCTATGAAAATGTTATCCGTACATTAAAGACTATTGACTTTCTGAGAGTGTAGACTTGAATTAGGCATACCGGAAGTGCAGTCTCACTAGAGCCTGGCTAGCGCCACCACTTCTCAATGAGACGTGGTCTGGGAACCAAACGTTCATTTTCTCGTATTTGAAAAAAATGCCCAGATCCGTTTATTGGGTGCCATGGATGTCTATCAAATGCGTCTGTGCATAGCTCATCATCGTCTTGCTTTCCCCCCTGTTCTGTGATTGGTTCCCTATCTCAGGCGAAAATTTGCTCCATGGTCTCCAGGCTGCCTTAGCAGCGTGAATCAAATCGCGCGCAAGGCAGCATGGGAACACCCAGGCTAGTCTCACTATGTAAATCAACACTAATTTATTTGATGTTAGCAATTTCCTTTCCTTACCTTGCGTAATCATAGCCTAAACAAGTTTTACACATGTATAATCAGGAAAACATGTTCATGAATGAAACACTGATCTATGGACAAGAGACTAATAAATTACGGTCATTCACAGTTTAATTCACAGTGCATTGTCCTAACTACACAAGATACTCCCAACCATCCGAAAAATCTGTGTTGAAAGGTGAATGTGGAAAATTCACAATAATACACACAATTCTGTTTCCTTGTGTGGCCTTTACTGTAACTTAGCCCTACTGGTTCTGCGTGTGCAACGTTGCCTGTATGTTTGCATAAGATTTAACTGTAAAAAGTAAGCCTGAGTCATATATTATGCCATCAAGTCCAGTTGTCTGTTTAGACTATGTGTGCATGCATGAGTGTATGTCAGTTTTAGGCATACCTGTCAACACCGTTTTTCCCGGGTTCTCAAGTATTTAAGGTAATCTCCCAGCACCCTCCCGTTTTGTTATTTCTCCCGGAAAACTCCCGTAATTTGCATGGCCATCAAACTTCATTTTAAAATCATTGATCCATTAATTTTTTCTATTAGTCCGACATCTCCCAGGTTGCCAGATTGTGTATGAAATACACCCTACACATACACGATCACTTATTTTCAATTTCAACCGTTTTGTCATAGGCTAAAACTTGGCAACCCAAAACCCAAATAAGGAAGCGGGTGCCGACTGCGCAGCCTGAGTCTCGTCATAAGCAAGCGGGCTCATTGAACGGCCTACTCCAGAGCTGTTGTGAAATTGTTGGGAATTGAATTGATTAACACATCACATAAACTCTTATTGAGTGTTGTTGATACACTGAACTTGTGCCCTCGGAACCAAATCTGACAGCAAGCAGCTTTGGAGTTTTGGAAGTAAGCTGCAGGCATGGCAGCTGGTGGATAGGCTACATAACTGGCATGCGTAAGGTAATGGTAAGGTAAAAGCAACGACCGAAATGCAGTGTTGAAACACGTGTATGAAACGTATTGTAATGATCTGAGCCTAGCTGTTGATGACTGTGCTCCCATGATGCTGTTCGGTTGATGTGTTATGTTGAATGTTAATGTTAACCATGCAAGTTACCAATGTTGTGCGTCCTGACTGTCGTGTTTATGTTTATAGTTGATTACAGTGTTCATAACCGGGTCTAACTAGTGTGTGTTGTAGATACAGCCTCACATAGATGTTTAGTGCTGGAGCATAAGGGCCAGGTCTGGCCTGGTATTATGCGATCGTGTGTATTGGTGCGTAACCAATAAAAACCTTTCTAAAACAACTTTGCAAGATTGTTACAGTATTAAATATGCAAACACAGATCCAGTTTAAACACTAACCCCCCATTATACCCCCTATTAGATGTATAATAGATGTAAATACTTATTTAATTACTTTAGCGTATTTCGTAATTTGTATTTTGCAGGATTGGAAAAAAAATCATGTAGTTTGTAACAAAATACTTTGAGGGATTGTATTTAGAGTATTTCAAATACTTAAGAAAAATCTGTCACTTTTTTTCTCAAATAAGCCAAAATTTCATCATTAAATATACAACCATGACATTAAGCTATGCTTATCATAGTCCGGGAGCCAAAGGCCAGTCTTGGTGAACCCTATGCATATAAAAATGCGCTATATAAATAAACGTGGCTTGACTTGACTTGACATTGTGACCAACTTAAAAGTGTTAGATCCAACTTTTCTGTTTTACAATCCCCTCTAGACATGTCTGACGTTGGAAGAAATGAAAAGAAAAGTCAACTGAGGGAGCCAACATGGACAACATGGAGTGTAAACCCAATTGTTTTGTTTGTGGCAATTTCTTTTGTCTTTTCTGTTTTATCATCCCATTAGAACATGTCTGAAAGTTGAACAAAAAAATCAAAGTAACTAACTTAAGAAGTTTGAATGGTCAGGTGTGTCAAGTGCTACAAGACTAAAATTGGAAAACAATACAGATAAGATACTGAGGGAGAACATTAGGACATGGACCCCATGACAATGAGTACCTAATAGCTGAACCTCATTCTCACTACAGGACAGTATTAAAACCACTTAATGGATTTGAGGATTTTTGTAAGGGATAACATCCGCCAAGGCAGGGGCGCTGCTAGAAAATTTGGGCCCTATGACAGACAATAATTCTGGTTACGTAGATTTGCTTTGATACAGTTGATTCCACCGTTGCGAAGCCTGCTTGTTGTCAGTTCTATCATCGTTTACATTGGTGGGTGGTCTCCTGTTGGTATGCACTGTGGGTTCCCCCTGCTTGAGGAAGTGGATACTGCATCAGTTCTCTGATGGACTCAGGTTGTTTGCCTCCTGCCGACTTTTCTCCAGTTCCTCTGCCAGCTTCCTAAGCACTTGCTCGTGCCGCCATCTGAGCCGACCCTGTGTCAGTGCTGTTTTGCAGCCCGACAGAACATGCTGGAGTGAGGCATTGATGGTCCCAGAGAGGTCACAGGATTGCTCTGTTCCAAGCCATTGGCGGAGGTTTTTAGGGCTCGGGAGGGTGTTGCCCTAATGAGGTAGACCAAGCCATTTGCGGATGAAGGAGTTGGCTTTCGCCTCCATCTGGTTTACGGCTGATGAGTTGACTTCGCACAGCTTCAGAGGCCACATCACCCTTGGGTACAGGGTGAAGTGATAACACCACACCTTGCACTTTCCAGGTAGCTGGCTTGCGTCGATCTTGGACAGACCTTCTGACAGCTGCCAAAGAATGATCTTCCCCATATCCTTGTCTGAGAGGCCAGATGTATAAAGTCTTCCCAGGCTTTGGATGGGCTGATCCACGATACGGGGGATGTCTTTCCCGCTGATGGTGAAGGTGACTGTCATTTTTTTCCCCCTTTTGCAACGAGAGCCTTCTTGACTTCTCTGGCTTGAACTTCATCCTGGCCCAGGTGATCAGCTCATCCAGCCTCTTAAGCAGCCTAGATGTGCATGGGGCGGTTCGTAGTAGGCAGGTGATGTCGTCCATATACTGTAGCTCCTTAGGGGCTAATTATTGTGTGGGTATTTTTGTATTTTCAAATTACTAATTACTTGTATTATAATTGAAAAAAAAAATCACAGAGCCAGTATTTGTAGTTTTTGATGTAGGCCTATTTGTGCCCACCTCTGGACATGTCCAATGTCAATTTGTCAAAGGGTACAAGTACATTTTTAAAAATGATTCAAAATGCACACTTTCTAAAATGGTCTCCTTTCGTTCATATATTTAATTTAGCAACAAAAAATCTTATTGATTTTTCACGCTTGGACAGTTTGTATTTCAGGGTCTCAAGGAACTCACTGCAACCAAGTTTCCCAAGCATGTTTTTTTTAAGAGCAGGTTGGACTAGTTCTGGTTTGCTTGTGTTTGCTTATGTTGGCTTTTCCACCATACCTTATGTAGGGTGTGGACAATACAAATGTAGGCCTTCTAAGGAGGAGGCCTCTCCATGCATAATTTATAATACTGTAGAGGGCACAGTTGCCAGTGCCACCGCCTTGGATTGTATGAATTCTTGTCAACAATGCACTGTGCTGCCATGGAGAAATGATTTGCAGTCTGGATTAAAGACATTTTTCTAAAGGTTTTAGTCAAAGGCTGCCATTGACATAATGCCTTTGGTGTTGACATAGCCTACCTATGAGAGAAGACATTTTCTGCCTCGACTTCCAATGCCCATCTTGCAACATTTCGAAGCCAAAATCCGCCGGTTAGAGAGAAGGGGGTTGCGAGACTTGGCCCATGTTTTTTGTGGGGGTCGTCAGAGTCAAAGTTTAAGAATCACTAACATAGCCTAGGCTAGAACACAATCAATATAGCATTGAATGGTGCAGTCTTGTTATAATACCTTTACTATTAAAGCAACACTTCAACAATGTGTCCCTTTTTGAGGTGTGCTTTTATCAGGCAACTAGTTTTAGTGATTGCCCAAAAGACATTTTAGCAAGCTTCTACGATTGCCAGTAAGGCTCTGGGTGTTTGTAGGCCTAAGCTCTTGCATACCACTTTATGTCAAATCCTGCCCCACTATCAGTAGTTCACTATCTAACCTAAAAACTTACCTCTCTCCCTAGCTTTTAACACTTTTCTCTGTTATTTTAACCCCTTGTCATTTTCTTTCATTTTTGTTTTTATTTTCATTAATATTAATACAAGAGCCTGTTATCTTTGATATTTTGCGTTTGTTATTTTCTTTATTAAGTCTATTAATATTTTCTTTTTGTTGTTTATGTAAAGCACTTTGCTGTTGCTTTTAAATGTTGCGAGCTCTGTCATTTCAAATATCAAAACGCGCACAGAGCTGCTCTTTCGATTTACCATTGGCTTTCCTAGGACGAATTAGACTCGAAATTAGACGTTTCTCCATCAGGGGGCGCAACGAGAACACTGAATTTATCGTAGCCTACTGCGCGCCGCCCGCAGCTGTATTTCCAAGTGTAGCCTACATGTGTGTAGGCTATATCGTTACTAATTTCATACATTTGTAAACAATTTCCTTTCCCTATAGTAACCAAGCCTGCACGATATGGCATGTTTTATCAGGAAAACATATATAAACATTACACTGATGACACAGACTTGCCTAGTTTACATTATGGGCATTCAGCACTCACAATTCCTACCAACATGAGATACTCCAGCAGCTGTCCGAAAAAAAAAACATCGGTGTAGGCTAGATTCTGAATGGCTGTGTATGAATCTTCCACATGCTACTACATTCAGTGATGAGAGCGCGGGAATCTGTTGCTCCATGCTACGTCAACTCTGTGCGCTATGTCTGCTCCACTCCAGCCTCACTCCACTAGTCTATCGAAAGCTTTGCGTGCGGCAGGTGTTTCTTTTTGGGACGACGCAAAGAAGACCTCAGTTATGGGGTAACGCGTTTTAGGGGTTTGTTCGGAGCTCGGACAGAGCAAATAACCAAAACTTGTTGAAAGGGTTATTTTTCCCCCTTTTTTGGCCTTTCCATAGCCTAAACCTAACGAACTAAAAAAAAACGAAGCAAGGGCGATGGAGGCAGAATACCAGCTAATTCGCTGTGGTTCTTTTCTTACCTCCTGTAAAACAAAGTAACATGGATAAGTATGCCAACTCCTGCCATAGAACCATGGAGAAAAGGAAAAATGTAGTGGTTTGGATATTGTACTTTATGTCGGAGTTCTACCTGGGCTCTAACCAAGTACTGCGAATTGGTAAGTGACTAGGTAATTTCATCCTTGTCAGTTACCTGTGGACTGTTTCATCAGTGCCGATTATGCGGTCTAGATTCTGTCATTGACATTGCAGCCTTGAAAACTAACAAAATGTGAGTAAATGTAACGTAACAGTGAGGGCTTGATTTGGTAGGCTTATACATTACTGCACCGTTGTGCTAGAATGTTTTACAGTGAGCAAAGTTGCAACCCCCTGTGTAGATTTTGTTAACAGCCTACAAAAAAGATTTAGATCTACATTTAGATGTTTTTTAGATCTCAGGCTATTATTGTAGTAGGCTGTTGGTTGAAAACATTTCCCTCTACAACGTTTCCTTCTTTTTTCTACGCTAGTATTTGTCTTAATTTAAAACGAAATGTTATTATGCTCTCACGATAACATACTTTTTTAACATTCATTTTTGACTAAATTAAGTGATGGCTACTTTTAAGTGATTATACAGTAGCTGCTTGATGGAACTAAGTGGATAACTTCATATCTTGTCTTACCTACCCTAATTGATATAGCTTGGTTGTTACATTAGGACATATTATCACATTTTCTCCATATACAGAAATACATCTGTCATGTCACTGACATTTTCTTTTGTAACCATATTTAGATTATATTTGATGCTTCATTGACATAGTTACCATGCCCTTGTGGATGAAGTCATGTGAAAAGTCATTGTTGAGCCCTGTTAAATTGCAGTTATTCTGTCTCTGAATCAGCTCAGAATGTCATTGCGTTCAATTTACTTTTATTTTGTGTTGTCTTCAGAAGACATGACAGTGGTTGATTACTCTTGCTGTCTGTTTTCTCTGTCCTGCCGCCCGGTAAATCCTACCAAATCAGATTTAATGACCTTCCCTAATCCTCTTTACATCGAGGGGCTTGATTTGACTCCTCTCTCCAAAAGAGTTGACTTCATTTGAAAAAGAAATCTGTTCATATTGCTTGTATGGCCTACTTTGCCTAAAGAGTCATTTGTTTTCCATATTCTTCCCAAATTGACATATGCTATATTTTATTGCCATAATCGCCTCTGTCGCATCATTAAGGAACTGTCCATAGTCAGCAAGGTGGGAAAAACCTTGAAGGATTCAGGAGATGCTGTGTTTGACAGAAGCCCTGAAGCATGCAAGGTCATAAGAATTATTCAGATTTAGGCTACATTTGAGATCTTTTCAAGTAGTCCATAATTTGTAGACATACCCCTGAAGTTGGTAGTTTATGAAACATCCAGAAGACTGCTATTGGTTACTTTCCCCCTCTAAGTACCAGGTAGGAATTCTCATAGGGCGAGTCCACTACACTCATGTAATTGATGGAGTAGGAAAAGGAAGGTTGTACAGGTAACTTGTTTGATCTCAGTGTCTCTTATATTGGGCTAATGTAGTATTGATCTCTGGACAGTATATGTCCCCTCTCTCAGCAAAGCTGCAGCCTGATCACGCCATGCTGATGTAGTACATTGTTGATGTTAATGTACCAATGGTCTTGGCACAGTGCTCTTTTTATGGGTGCTGTGTCACCTGGTGTCATTTATCATGGAGGTAAGTATAAGTATTAAGTATATGAAGGGTTCAGATGCAAAAGCCTCTAAATGCCACCTACGTCAAAAATGATATAAAAATGGTGAGTGGATGCCCTCCACACATACCCTTTTGATCTCGTAAGGGAAATTTGGTCTCTGCATTTATCCAGCACACAGTGAACACACAGTGAGGTGAAGCACACACTAATCCCGACGCAGTGAGCTGCCTGCTACAGCGGCGCTCGGGGAGCAGTGAGGGGTTAGGTGCTTTGCCCAAGGGCACTTCAGCTGTTTCTTACTGGTCGGGGTTCGAACCGGCAACCCTCCGGTTACAAGTCTGAAGCGCTAACCAGTAGGCCACGGCTGCCCTGTTAGGATGTTGGCACAGTAAATCAGTCATAAAAGTCCCATTTTAGGATAGAAAGGTGTCAAGTAATTTCCTTCATGAGAGGGGCTCTTGTCTGCTATATCTTTGTGTATCATTAGAATCTTTGTTATCACACACTCTGATTCGGATCATTCTTTAGATGATTGAATGATATTGAAAATCTTGCACCATGAAGGTGGACCTGTATGCCCATAATGTTAATGTATTCTGTCAGTCTAGCTGCAAGTGCTGCATCCTGCCATGGCTGTCTGGCTGGACAGAGCAGGAACTTCAAAGAATGTAAATTACTGAGGGGACAGATAAGAAGAATTAACCTGTCACTGGTCCATTCTGTTGCTGCCCAAACACACACACACACACAGATACACACAATAACCTCTGACCATTACTATGAATGAGATCCCCAAATCTTTGTCAGCGTTGGTTCAATCTGAACAGACATTAGCAAAATCATTTTGTAGTAGTTTACAAGTATATAACATAAGTTATGTTTTTTTGTGACAGGGTTGGTACTTGAGGTGTTTATGATTTTGAATTGCTGCTCTGGGGAAAGAAGCCAGGTGGAGGTATTGTGTGTGATCATATTATTTTATCCGGTTCAGTTTAATGGTTTGTATTTATTTGTTTTCCATACTCATCAGTGTTTATTTTTGACAGCAGTCAAAAGCAGTGGCACAGTGGTGATGTATTTTCCTTTCACAGCTCATTTGGTCACGCTGTGCTTCATTGGCCTAATAGCTTCTGCTACTCTGCTGTCATTCACTGTTGGACCCCACGTGTCCACTCACAAGCAGCCAAGGCTCCACACACACACACACACACACTCTCTCTTACAAATATACTCTCTTATACACAAACTCAGACACAAATATGTGAACTCACACTTCGCCAGTTTAATATATGCATGAGAATACATATGTATGTAATTGTACATTTTTTTTTGGTAGGAGTACATTATTAATTGCTGCAATGTAAGTTTATACCTTACCTGGCATGGCTGCCATTTAACTTTGTCAAGAAGAAGTTACAAGCAGAAGTGTGCTGACTTTTTGCTGAAATGAGTGCTAAAATGTGGCATCCCACTGATCCGGGATCCTTGTTTAGCTGAATAAATAGTTGGCTGACCATAGCATGACAGGAGAATTTATTGGGATTTGAAAGAACGCTATCAACGCGTGAGCACATTTAATGAATTGAATGAAATTCATGGGGGGGGGGGGGGGGGGGGGGGGGGGGTGTATGTGTGTGTGTGGTAGACTAAAACGGTTTAGTCTAACGGTTTAGTGGATTGTGTTTGTGTGTGTGTGTGATTATGATTAGTCCTCTCCATTGGGAAAATGCCTTTCTAAAGTACAGTAAACCTCAAGCATTACAACATGTGCTTCAGTACCAGCCTCATTTAACTTTGAGGCACATAAAGCACCTCAGCATTGCACCACGCAGCACCTCCACCCTCTCCTCTGTCCAGATATTTGAAATGCCCAACGTAAAGAAAGCCTTGTGTTTGGATCTTCATTATAGATCTGGTACGAAACATTGAGTTGATTTTGAAATGGCTGTCATTCGTCAAGAATTGATTAAGAGTGTGAGGAACTTGCTGTACGTCAGCCTCTTTTTTTTTTTATCCTGATCTATCCAGAATACACGTGATGTGATTTGCAATGCCAGTCCCAGCTTGTTTCGCCTGCTCTTGTGAATACTGAATTCTTTTTTTGTTGCGTGAGTTTATTTGTATGCGGTACTAGGTGCCATGCAGGGAGGTTCAGGTATGATTCTGTATGACTCTTGTCAGCGGTGCCTGTCTGTGAACCCCGTGTCATCATGGAAGAAAAAGCTCAAAATAAAATAATAAAAAAAAACTTCACGACAGCAGGTTTCTTTTGATTCAACCCCCTCCCCAACACACACACACACACACACACACACACACACACACACACACACACACACACACCATTGTTTCCATTCTCTGCTTACAAGGACATCTTTGTGTGATGATACCTCTTGATTTCATTTATTTAGTATTTGATTAGCACCATTACGGATGTGTTTTGACTAATCTAGGTTTATTTGAGCTCATTTTTGTGAAAGCCTTTTGATTGTTTGTTTGTTCTGTCTTCACCACATCACATGCTAGTGATTTTGATGGATAGAGACAGAGCCGTGTCTTTGTGTATGTGCGTGTTTGTGTTTATGAGGGAGCAAGGGAAGAGACCATACACTTTGTGTATGTGCATGTTTGTGTTTATGAGAGAGCAAGGGAAGAGACCATACACTTTGTGTATGTGCAATTGTGCATGTTTGTGTTTATGAGAGAGCAAGGGAAGAGACCATACACTTTGTGTATGTGCAATTGTGCAAAATGTACTTGGAAACCTAGATAGATGAGCCTTATCATCTTCGCGTTACTTCAGTGCACCGATACCATTTATTCTCGTTATTCACATTGTGAGCGCGTTTGCCTTTGTGTGTTTGAAGTGGTGTTAATTAATGTGCCTAAAGGTGGAATATTCGGGTATTAGGATGAGTGGATGAATGTGACGGGAAAGCAAATGTGCATAACTTTAAGGCAGTGCCTTGTCTAGAATCCCAGCAGAGAAAGCCCTTCTGGTGCCAACATTAGTGCACCTGCTGGACTAACAGATATGATTAACAGTGAAAGAATACATGCTATAGATCAAGGTGTGTGTGTGTGTGTGTATGTGTGTGTGTGTGTGTGTGTGTGTGTGTGTGTGTGTGTTTTCTCAGTGGTGTATCACCACAAGGACTTAGAGTAAACAGCAGGGTTGTGCTCTTCAAGAGAACAGCGGGGGTGAAGTCTGCATCTTAAATATTTCAGAATCTTACTAAAAGCTCTGCTGGAAGTTGGAATTCATCAGCAGAGGATATTGATTGTGATGCAAGAGAATAAAAGGTGGAACCACAGCGTAAATGTACAGTAGACGTTGCTGATACTGATTTTATTCATTCATTAATGCATTATGTTGATTTTATTAATTCATATGGTACGGATATATAAAAACGCCCTCCGATGCTAATCGAGTGATATCAACCTTTAGAAGTAGAATATCAGAGACACAGTCAGTACGGTGCCATTTGGAAACAGCTTCAAGACATACATTTTGCTTCCCTGTCAAACTGGCTATGTCTCATGTTTGAGATGTCTGTTGTCACTGTAGTATCAAATTGGCAAGTCTATGTCTGCCATTTAAAATGAGAGGACTAGACAGCCAATGTCACACTTTGCTTAATTGGACATTGAAATGATTGCAGTAGTTTCAGACATGAGGGTTTGTCCTCTCTGCGTTTCTCACCATGAAAGTCGGATTCTTCAGAAATAATAGAACTAATCAAGCACCACCTGCCTTGTGAGATTGGGTAAACCCCCCTCTGGAGCCCCTTTGAAGAGGCTGTGTATGGCATTTGAAATAGCGACCCCATGGTGTACATGATAGTGATTTAGCATGTACAGTTGTGTTGAAATAAATAACATTGTGTTCAGTTGTTGTTTTAATACAATGCTATTTATTTGAACACAACTGTATGTGCATGTCTCTCTCTCTCTCTCGTGTCCCATCAGGACAGATAGTTTGGCATGGGTGAAGAGGACAAACAGCTTTCCTTTTGTTTTCTGATATGAAAGAAAGTGGTAGAGGGAGCTGGAGGGATGACAGGGAAAAGGGGAGATGGAGTTACAAAACTGTCATGGAAGTTAGTTTGGCTTCTCCCAGGTGCTCCCACTGTTGGATGTGTTTTTCAGTGTCTCTTTGTTTTGTCTTCAGGCTTGCTTGTCTTTTGTGCTGACTGTTTACAGAATTATTCTTATGTGTTTTGTTGAAGTGAGGGTCTATGTGTGTGCAGGTGTGTATAGTCGCCAAAGGTCTCATTGCTGTCATTGTCTTTGTAGTGATGAAAGAGAAATCGGGACCTGGTGTATATGTGAACCCACCCCCCCCCCCCACCCCTCTGTGTGTGTGTGTGCATGTTTATGTGCCTGCTCACGCCTCTGTGTCGCCCCAGTGGAGGGCCAAGAGTGTGAGATGAGGCACGCTGAGGCTGGCTGAAACTTTTATGAGGAACATAAACGCCTGTGGTTCCCTGAGACCCCTCTGAGCTGCCGTGCCCTGTCATAAAGCAGGTGTAGATGCTCTGCTCTGCTCTGCTCTGCTCTGCACCACTGCTGAACTCTGGGAGCCTGTTCTCCTTCATTTCTTTAGGAAGGATTTTCCTCCCAAATCCCTCATAGCCAAAAACCACACACAAGACATCCATGTATCCATGGCAACACAATGTCTGGGAATACATCAGTTTGTAATGGCAGTTGTGGAATATCTGCTATCCTCCCAATCAGAAAAATGTTTTGTTTTATTGTATTAAAAACACAAACATATCCAGCTAGTATCCAGCAACTTTATCACTAGGGATGTTGCAATGTGCCATCTTTTATCTGTGTGCCTCTGTGTTTGCATCCAATGTATGCATATGGCTACACACAGCTATTGGCTTGGCTCTACAGCTGCCATGACTTTTCCAAATTCACATGCTGTGACTTGACAGACACTTCCCCGGCGGTCCGCCATACAAGACAGAGAAAGCCACCATGAGTCCCGCGGGTCAGGCCTACAAATTTCTCCTCTACAGAGACACCGTATCTTCGATCGCTTTTCAGAGTTGCTCCAGCAGACTTTATCCCCCTCGGCCCCCAAGGGGCTGGTTAACCATCACCATTTTGACATTTTCACAGACACTACCCAAAGCCCTCCGCCTTTTTATGGTCGTTTTTAATATCTCCACTCTCGCCACTGAAATGCTATGTCACAGCGCCACTGTCTCGGTCCACGGCTGAGATGTAATCCTGTTCACAGCTAACCCCCCCCCCGCCCCCCCCCCCCCCACACACACACACACACATGGGCTTGGGGGCCTCAATGTTTCTTCCTCCTGCCAGGCTCTTTAATTATGTGTCTCTTGTTCATGTCACTGCAGAAATCATCAGCACTCATGGATGGGCAGCTCATGGACAGAGATGAATTTAGATTTTTTCTCTCTCTCCCCAGCTACAGCAAATGCAAATGTGTGCTGTCCTTGGTGTTTTGTTCAAGCACGCTCTTGCTTCAATGAAAAATATTAAGTAATTGCTATTAGTGAGCTCTAATGAGAAGGGTATGCAGTACACATCCAGAATGTGTTTTTATGATACCATGTTGTTTCTGTATTTGAAAAGGCTTCTGATGTTGGCTATTGTTTGCTCAGCTCACGGCCTGGTTGGAGGCCTATTTTTTGATCTCCATTTTAAATCCTCTCCTGATGGATTTGAACCTAGACTTGAAGTGTCACATTCAAAATAGCACATGTATCATCGAGGTGTGCATACACTAGATGGGATGCTTGACATGCAGGTCAGTTTGATCAATTTTGTTTTTCTGTGCAGAGCGGCTCTTTTCGGAATGATGGATGCGTAGTTGAATGTTGAATGAGTGATCTATCTTTTCTGAAGTATTGATCAACCCAGTCCCTCATTCAGTAGCGTTTGAATACAAACACACACACACACATACACACCACACACCTCAGTGAGGGACTGAGGTTGAAGAAAATTTGGTATTTTGGATCCAAATGCCTTTAGTGACCCCCCCACTCCCACCCCACCCCCAGTGACTTTACAGTCCTTGATGAAGACCTAGCGACCTTTATAGTCTTCCTTTGGTTTGGGTGCAATGCCAAGTTTGCCATTCAGCTGTCCAGTAAATTCCTAAAGCAGAAAAAAATGCACATGGATATGTGGCTTTGAAATGAATGAAACAAGGCAGTGTTGAAAAGATGGGGCTATAGCCTACTGTATTGTAAATTTCTCATTTTGATAATGAGAAATATCTATGCTGTTTTATGTGCTAGAAGATACTGATATTTGAAATCATTTTACTCTGCCAAGCTAAGCTTACAAAGCTACCATGGATTTCTTTTTCAACATATCTATCAACATTAATCATCCAGAAATCATTCCTCAATAGATCCACAGCCAGTGGAAGACAGGGGAAGCCAGTTTTCTGTAATTGACCCTTCATGACTCGACAGTGTTTAAATAGACCAAATAAAGTGATCTGTCTGAATAATAAGGCAGTTAGAGATCAGTTGTTTGAAAGGAAGATCCATCCATAAATCCATGCAATTGCTTTGAACTATTTCCTAACCCCTGAAATAGCATGAGAGGATTGATCTTACCAACCCCAGTATGTTCACGAGACATGTCTGTGTCTTACCCTGCATGCTTCACAAGGAAAGTGTATGACATTGCATCATTCTTTTCTCCTCTTTCTTTGTTCTCCTTCTTTCTTTTTTCTTTTCTCTCTCTCTCTCTTTCTCTCTCTCTATCTATCTCACACCTTACTCTTTTTGACCTCATCCAATTTGTCTTTTTTTCCTGTCTCTCCTCCACTGTGGATTTCCAGGGGGAATCTTCGAGACACGGGAGAATGAGCCTGTGAGTGTGGAGGAGCTAGCCTTCAAATTTGCTGTCACCAGCATCAACCGAAACAGAACCTTAATGCCAAATACCACATTGACCTATGACATTCAGAGAGTAAACCTCTTCGACAGCTTTGAAGCCTCCAGAAGAGGTACAGTGGTCTCTTTTTTTCTTGATCCTGGGCTGTGCTGTTGTGTTATGTTGTCGAGCTTTGAACTGCTTTCATAATACATGGAGGGATTAAAGAGACCCAAACTGGTTTGGTATGCTCAGTAGTTCCTTGTTGGTTAAGCTTCAGGAAGATGGATTCAGTAGTAGGCCTGCTGAGAGTGCATTAAAAACAGTCAGGGGTTGAAGAGAGGAAAAACAGATATGCAGAGGTAAAAGTCCGGCTTCAGAAAGTAAAAGTCCTGCCATGTATCGGTTCTACCTTTGCGCTTAGCACAGGTGATTTTCTTCACTAACTAGCTGATCTACCTAGCTTAAGAGTTAATTTCAGCTAATTTCAGCTGATTAAATGACAGGTTGGAACCAAAATGTGGCAGGACTTTTACTTTCTGAAGCCAGACTTTTACACCTTTTACCAGAAATGGGCATTACCCATATCATGTTTGACCTGGCTGACATGTTGTCTGATAGCGAAGGTGATTGCTATAAAGATACTACACGTGTAAATAATGTATGCCTAAATGCCAGTGTGACCCCAGTTCCAATAATGCTTCCACAATAAAATCAAGATAATTATGAGAATGATTTAGCTGAGTATTCAGAGTTGAATGTCCTTCTGTTCTTTCTACGTCTCTGTGTTTCTGTCTCCTTTGTCCCCCTCCTGCCCCCTAAGTGTGTGATCAGCTAGCCTTAGGCGTGGTGGCCGTCTTCGGGCCCTCTCACACCTCCTCGGTCAGCGCTGTCCAGTCTATCTGCAATGCCCTGGAGGTGCCGCACATCCAGACCCGCTGGAAGCACCCGTCCGTGGACAACAAGGACACGTTCTACATCAACCTCTACCCAGAGTACACTTCCATCAGCCGGGCCATCCTGGACATTGTCACCTTCCTCAAGTGGAAGTCTGTCACCATTGTCTATGAGGACAGCACAGGTGGGGATCTGGCTGTGTCATGTACCTTTGGTTAAATGTGTTTCACCTGGAACTCTACTTATTCTACAGAATATTTGTCATAAAAAAAAGATTAGAGTGATTAGTTATTACTGTCCAATGCACAAATATTGCGATAGAAGACATGTTTGGACTTTCAATTCCTCTTCAATAATTATATTTATTAAAAATATATATACTATACTAAACTATTTTATATACAGTATAACTATACTAAACTATTTTGTAATTTTCTGTGAAAAATGTAGATGTGTTGGGCTATTGGCAGATCATCAGCTCATGATTATTTTCTATATTTTGTGTTTTCTATGTAGATGCTCTAGTTTACTCCACTCTTTTGCCATAGGCTGTGTTGGATCACCCTGGAATTCTAGTCACCATAATCCGGATAAGCTTTGTCTATTTCATAGCAAATATTTGTATGTTTGGGATGTTTCCTAGCTGAGGTGTAGATTTTTTTCAACTTTATGAAAGGCAGCTGAAACCTCCGCTATCTCAAAGCACTTTTGTTGAAAGTGCCACAAGTGAGATGAAAGAGAGACGTATCTGAGGAGAACAGTGTGTGTTCACAGTGTTTACATTTGTGAAAATTAGTGTCTTGAGTGTTTTGTACTGTTGGCTGAACTACATCTGAACGCTTTACCGATACCACAAGTACGCATGGTTGACATCCCAGTTCAAAGATTCGCCGTTGTTTGTCGCGGAGATGTCATTTGTGAGATTGTTTCACGCCAAGACAACTGCATTCCAATGAAGTGCGAGCGCGGTGCCCGCCTCAGAGTCTCTTCTCTGTCTCGTCCCTGGCTCAGCTCGGAGGGGTGAGAGCAGGAGACCCCCTGTCTGTGTTTGCTTAATTCGAGCTCTAGCGTATCATATGGGAGGCTGACTCCTCCATCTGCTCTGAAAAACTCCAGCAAAGCCCGACATTCGTCTCGGGGACGCCTTGGTCGGCTCAGCTGGAGATGAGGTGCTTCTCTACCCATAATCCTGTGCTGCTGCTGCCGCCGGACCAAAAAAATGGACTTGGGGAAGTGAGAAATGTCACGCTTCAGAGCATATTCCCATTATTATTATTATTATGGCTCCATTCTTTGGAAAGGTCACTTAGTCCATGTAGTAGCTGAGATATAGGCCTGCTGGCCCTGGTCCTGTAGGATACTCTTGTGTCTGAGGGAGGTCTATGTTTTATCATGGCCATAAACCACATCATAGAGCCTAACCTACCACTTATTTTATATCGCCCATGATTTCACAAGTGTAATTGCAATAGTAGTGCTTTCCCTCAGGATGTGGGTATGGTTCATTCTACTCGCCAGACTATGTGATTAAATAAAGATTAAATAAAGTCAGGCATTTCATTACCATTTGCATAGAGTTAATGTAATGTCTGCCCTATTCAAGAGATTTGCAGTCCCATGCAATACCATGGTTACTGTACTTTACACCTACTCCATGCATTCAACCGAGTTGGATAATGACTGACCAACCATAGCCTGCCCATACCACCTCCTTGCTATAACCCACGCATAGGCCAGCGTACTTGTTTTTCAGTGGGGGGTCGGTCAGAGATTGGTGGCAAGCTGAGGCCTGGCCTTGCCGAGTCTGCACTCACACAGAGAAATGATTCTCTGCCAGGAAAGATTTGCTTCGTTAGGAAAGACTTGTATCGAATTTACCAGCTTCAGGATGATCAGTGTGTCAGATTCATGGCCACTGACTTGGAACCGATGTTATTACAGAGTCATTAGGGAAGCCGTGGAACCAGATGCCAATGCAAATGCAGCACGGAGTAGCTGGGCTCTCTTAAGCACTTGGCTCCACTTAGTCATCTCCCGCATTCGGACTTTGGGCTTTCATCTTCAGCCACTCAGACTTTGAGGAATGGGGTGGAATATGATTATTTTTTTTACTTTTAGCTGAGTTCTTCAAACATAAGAGTGTCTCTGTTAGAATAGTCAATTTTTATCATGGCTCAAATTTGGGGTATTGCAGTCAGGACCCGTTTTGGTAAGAAAAAAAAAACATCAACAGATTCTTATTGAGATCTTAGACCAGTTCTCATTTGTATGGGGTAGAATAGTGTCTTTGTGCACTCTGTTATTGCTCACCTATGCACGTATGCATGAGTAGCCTAAGGAGCTTAGACATACAACACTGACGCACACACTACCTCCACTTCTGGTTGTCAGTCTGCGCAAAATTAAGCAATAAGCCCCAAGCGGCTATAGGTTCCAGTGATGTTTAGAACAGCTAAGGGGCGTTGTTAGACTCGATGCAAATTGGAGTCATGGAAATCAATGGAATCTACAGCCTTACAGGGCTTATTGCATTTCTAAAATGGTTACTACATATACCTGGCAAGGTTTAATAAAATAAAGATAAGAATATAATTCTAGAGTAATTCATAAATAATCATTCTTCTGCCAAGAATTATATTTCCTCTAGCAGAATGGTTGCCAAGCTATGCAGAGACGCAACTTTTGTATCAATGCATGCTATGGTAATGTAGAACTTAATGCTTAAAAGAGTTTTACACAATATTTTACAATGATTTTGAACGTCATTCAGTCAATCATTATCAACAACCTTAATTGTTCATTTTAGAATATAGTATCTAAGTAGGCTACTATACATACAGTACTTTTTAGTATCATCCCGGTGTTGATGAGAGGGGTTGATCCAAAACTACAGTTTAAACTTTTATGTTATTGTCAGTCAATTTACAAAAACAGCATATGTTATTGTGTTTGTTTTGTTTTTTGCAGCATACATTAAGATGATTACTTCAGCAATTTGTCATGTTTGATCCCCAGAGGCACATACAGTATGTTTAGCAGAGGTCATATGCCCTCCATCGTCTTGGGTCAAAGAGCACTCACTGAGCTTGTGAAGACAGTCATTCAAGAGAGAAGGAAAGAGTTATGACTCAAAGGCATTGGCTAATAACCAAGTGATGGATTTCTTTATTCATTTAATTTCATATTGAACTTGTGTGGTTAAATAATTCACATCACAGCCCCTGATAAAATATTTATATTCCCAATATTAGTCCATGAGGGAACTGGTATTAAATTGAACTGTGGGCATTTGGTAGGTCTCTCTGTCTCTCTCTGTCTCACACACACACACACACAGTCTCTCTGTCTCTCTCTGTGTGTCTCTCTCTCTCTCACACACACACACACACACACACACAGTCTCTCTCTCTCTCTCTCTCTCTCTCTCTCTCTCTCTCTGTGCCTTTCTCTTTTTACCATTTCAGTTAGGCCTAAATATTTGGGGATTTCTTAAAATTGTTCTTTACCAGAAAGGAGGAAGAATCAATAGCCCTTTGCGCCCCCCAGTTGTAAGACTCCTCCATTGCTCTTTATGGCCCCTGTAAGTCATTACTGAACAGGAATTTCTATTTCATTGCCCCCTTCTTTGCCATTGTTGCATTGTGTTTCTGAAGGCTTGATGCGGATGCAGGAGCTGATCAAAGCCCCGTCCAAGAACAACCTGAAGGTCCGCATCCGCCAGCTCCCCACGGACAGCTCCGACGCCCGGCCCCTGCTCAAGGAGATGAAGAAGGGCAAGGAGTTCTATGTCATCTTTGATTGCACCTATCAGATGGCTGCAGAGCTCCTCAAACAGGTTCAGTGTCATTTCTCCTCAGCCTTTCACTGAATGGAATCTGCTTTTAGATATCTTTTGTGCAACATCTACTGAGGTTGCACTTTCTGAGCAGCTTGATATTTTCACTCAACTTCGCTGGAAGTTAGTGTTCATGCTTGATTGCGCTACATATGAGGATAAAAAAAAAAAGCTGTATTTGTGTGTGCAATGTGTGTATGTGTGTGTGAGAGAGAGATATAGTGAAAGAGAGAGCCTTGCACCATAAGTTGTTTGGGATTCTGCTGCTGTCATCGTTTCATCTTTATCATGTTTCACGTGCCGCCTGTGCGAACATGTGAACTTTCTCTGAACTTATTTAGTCAAACACCGGCGATGAAGCCATGTTGCTCCTTGGAATCCCAATGAAAGCAAAAGAGCAGTTTTGTCACGCTGGAGACGCCGCAGGCCGCGAATTAGACAAAGCAAGAGAGTGAGGCGGCCACATTAAAGCCTTTCATTTAGGTCATTTGTGAAATCTCACCCAGGCCATAATGGGCGTGATGCAAATTTATATGGGGGAAACAGCTCTGCCTTAGATGATCATTTAAAACATGGTGGACAGCTAATGTTAACAGATTGTCTTTTTTTATCTCTTTCTACTGGCTTTTCACACTCTCCACTCTCCACCTTGTCTCTCGCTCTGTTAGCTGATGTCAATGGGAATGATGACAGAGTACTACCATTTCTTCTTCACTACTCTGGTAAGTTAAAAACACCACCTGCCTGAAGTGCTGCTGCAGTATTTCATCTTTGTAACAGTGTTAAGCAAGACAGATAGTATGAAGTAGTTGTGTTAGATTTGTCACTGTGAAGCGAGCTAATCATTTCCTCGATTGTAAACAGTGTGATAGATGTAGCATGATGGGGCTATTTGTTAAAGATGCTAATGACCCTGATTATTTTCACTCCTAGTTAAATGCAGTGAATTAGTGCCCGTATGGGTACCGGAACCCTTTTGCACAAAACCACACAGCCACAAGCATTTCTGTTCCTCTAATTTCACATGTAGTGTAGGTGACCGACTCATTGGTATGCTTCTTAGGGGGAACCTTTTTGGAACGTTCTGTATCAACCAATTGTACTGTAGTGTTTCATCTCCAGCCGCCGTCTGTATGGCCCCACTGTTAAAGCTTTAAAAGATTTTTCAAGTTCACAAAGCAATTAGGATAGTCAAATATTGCCCCAATGACCCTACACATATTAAAAAGTAGGTCAGATGAAAGGACGGGAAAGGTCTCTTTGTTCTGAACTTTATTAAAAGTCTCAAAGACCTCAGAGATGTGGCTAAACGTTTTAATCACAAGTTGTGTTTTGTACGTGGCATATTCATTTTACATAATGTGTAAAATGTGTCTTAAAAGTCATTAAGACGGTTAAGATGAAACAGGAATGATTAAGACTTCTACTCCCTGGTCTACCAGAATCATATCTGTCTAGTACTGGTTTTGGACTACTCTGGTAGCATGTGAGAGACACACACAGTCTCACACACACACAGACACCCCTACACACAGACACCCCTACACACAGACACCCCTACACAGAGACACCCCTACACAGAGACACCCCTACACAGAGACACCCCTACACAGAGACACTGTTATTCTGTTATTCTGTTATTCTGCACTGGCTGTGTCTGTCTCAATACTGTAGCGCTGCAGGTTGCATGTATTTCTGTGTGTTTCATGTTTGGAGACACTTGGAGCTCATGCACTGAGTTTGCTTGTTGTTGATGTTGTTGTTGTTGGTTCGCAGGATCTGTTTGCCTTGGATCTGGAGCCTTACCGTTTCACTGGCGTGAACATGACGGCCTTCCGCATGCTCAACCTGGACAACCCTGCGGTGGCCTCGGTGATGGAGAAGTGGTCCATGGAGCGGCTGCAGGCTCCACCCAAACCAGACACCACTCTGCTGAATGGAGTCATGACAGTGAGCCTCCATCATTCATCGTATTTGCACTTAATGGGTGTGGGTGAGGAAAGGAAGCGGATAATTGATTAAGTTAATGAAGGGATCTGTTCCAGCATGTTTCTTGGCAGCATATTTTCCATGGCTTAGTGAAATGAATATTTGCTCATCTCCTCTGAGTACCCGAATATGCAGCATGGTACTCTAAGTATTTTGAAATAGATAACATGGAAAGGTTGATTGCTCATTAGTGTAACCTACATGTCAGAGAGCTGAAATAGTGGGTATGCTCACAGTGACTTTCCATACATTGCAAAGTAGCCTGACAGTTGAGGAAGCAGATGAGCTGGTTGTGTAAGACTGTGCTCCTGTGAGGCCTGCTGTGTGTTTCCCTCGCTAGACGGAGGCTGCTCTGATGTACGACGCCGTGTTCATGGTCGCTGTGGCATCCCAGCGCGCCACCCAGATGACGGTGAGCTCTCTGCAGTGCCACCGGCACAAACCCTGGCGCTACGGACCCCGCTTCATGAATCTGTTCCGAGAGGTAGGAACCGTCTTTTCTCCCCCCTTTCTCCTTAAAAAAGACTGGAGATCTCTCTCTCTCTCTCTCCCTCTCTCTCTCCCTCTCTCTGTTTCTCTCTCACCCTCCCTCTCTCTCTCCCTCTCTCTCTCTTCCTCTCTCTCTCTCTCTCTCTCTCCCTATCTCTGTTTCTCTCTCACCCTCCCTCTCTCTCCCTCTCTCTCCCTCTCTCTCTTCCTCTCTCCCTCTCTCTTTCTCTCTCTCGCCCTCTCTCTCTTTCTCTCTCTCTCTCTCTCTCTCTCTCAGCCATAGACAAGTCATCTCATGCACTGGAGGAGTCATCCCTGTCATAAACCTGAGAAGTTGTTCATAAAGAGGATGTGAGCTCCCCCTCCCCTTTTATGGTTGCCGTTGAGCTGTCGGTTCCTCCCCAGTAATTTCCACGACTCCGTCCGATGAGAAATTATCCATTTATGAGGCAAAAGCGTGTGGTGTATTTCATCCCCCCAAAAAGGATGACAAAATACGGTCTTGATGTATGTGCGTTTTTAACTTTAAAGTCCCCCATCCACTCTAAGGTGCTCTCTCCCTCCAGTGAAGAGGAAGAGCCCCATAACTCAGGCCCATCACTGGGAATTGGGCCACTGGATGCACCTGTCCATACAGCAAATGCATCACATGAAAGATGGCTGTTAGATGACTGGCGCCGAGTGCATTAGTCTGTAATACCTCAGAGTGAACAGACTTTCCTAGCCTATTTTTGGACGTGGATCAGGCTCCATTTCTCCTCCTCGCTGTCTGTTTCGGTTTAGACAAACATCCACATTTTTAAAAAGGAAGAAGAAGAAGAAGAAAGCTACAAATGGCTCTCAATTAGACGTGCTGGTTAGCACTCTGGACTTGGAACCGGAGGGTTGCCGGTTCGAGCCCCGACCAGTGGGCCGCGGCTGAAGTGCCCTTGAGCAAGGCACCTAACCCCTCACTGCTCCCCGAGCGCCAACGTTGTAGCAGGCAGCTCACTGCGCCGGGATTAGTGTGTGCTTCACCTCACTGTGTGTTCACTGTGTGCTGTTTGTGTTTCACTAATTCACGGATTGGGATAAATGCAGAGACCAAATTTCCCTCACAGGATCAAAAAAGTATATATACTTATACTTATACTTTTCCAGAGAGAAAGGTCAGCATTGTCAGGCTGATCAGAACACAGCAAGGCTGTCATCCTGCCATTTATGTTGGGGGTAAAAAGCCTCTTTAACAACATATTTTCTGTCAAGAATGTAGTGATGTCCAGATTTGGATTCTTGGAGTTCTGTGTGTGGAGTTTAATTATCTATGTGTGTGTGTGTTTGTGTGTGTGTGTGCGTGTGTGTGTGTGTGTGTGTGTGTGTGTGTGTGCATCAGTATTAGTTGTTGGAGCTGAGATAGGTGAGGTAGTGTGAGTAGGGGTGCGGGGTGCTGATGCCACAGACACTGATCTGCACATGAAAGCATCCGGCCGCGTATGGGATGTCACACAGAGCAGGCTTTTTGGTTTATGGCTTGAATGAGTCCAGATGCTGCCTACCGGTGATCCATAAAAGCTCTAATACAGTACACCATCATTAGTGCATAGATGCAGTTCATTGTGATGTCGGCTCACCCGGAGATTATCGGCGCTGTAATCCCAGTTAATGGTCATGATTTTATGAGCGTGGAGCATCGGGTGGACGTGAAAATATGCTCACTGCCATTCTCATGGAAAAGAGGTTTTTATCTGCCTTGCATTTTGTCATTGTTGTTTTTTTTCTCTAGATGCAGGATATCAATGGTTATTCTGTCATAACATGGGGCACTAGCATCATGGCATCATGTGACCCAAACACTTAACCCACACATTATGACCGTTGACATCCGTGGCTCTCTTATCCTCTCTCTCTCTCCCTCTCCTCATTCCGGAGGGGAAAAAAGAGAAATGTCCTTTCTTGTCAAGTAATAGATTTTACAGCCCATTTGAACTGTTTCCCATTATCTGCTGTCAGTTCATCATGTGGCCGGACAGGCTAGATGGATGGTGACGGAGGAGGTGGGACAGCGGTGCATCAGCTCTACCGCGTGTAATCACTGTTCTGCTCGGGAGATGCTGCAGCGCTCAGTCGCCCGCTGATGGCACCGGTGCTGGACAGATGGCTCCTGGCGAGCGGCCCGGTGTTCTGTCACACACACACACACACATACTCACGCACGCACCCCACACACGCACACCCTACTCCCCGCCACTGCAAACAAACTGAGAAACCAACCACAGAACTCTTCCCCGAGTTCCTCAGGCGCCCGCGATTGCTCCCGGGCACCCACGTTATGTGTTTGCGTCTGGTGTTTGTGTTTGCGGTCCTCAAACCCGGTCACGTTTTGTTGTGGACGAGCGCGGTGTTGCAGATGGTGGCGGTCCCAGCAGCCCCCGCGGCGGCGGATGTGTGTGATGGATGTGTGCTCTGCCACAACCCTTTGCAACGGCTGTCTGATGGCATGCCCTGTGGCCAGGGGTGGGGGGGTTGGCAGGTCTCTCTCTCGTTGCTAATCATCAATGCATCAAACCACACAAACACACACACACACAGGACACACACAAACACACACACACACACATATACTCACATACACACGCACACTACACACAAACATACTCACATACATACGACACACATATACATGTACTCACACACAAACACACACTCACACACACACACACTCACTCAGCTCACAAGGGAGGACAGGTGGTAACAATACTATTACCTCGTCACAGGGCCTCTCACAGTGATTGAATTGTGAGCTGTTTTGCTTGCCGCTTTAAAGGATGTTATTTAAGATAGAAGCATTAAGGGGGAGAGGAAAGGGGAGGTGGAATGGAAATGAAATAATCTTTGTTCAGTAGGCTATTTCCTTCTACCTCCGGGGATGGGGGGGTAAGCAGAGCAGGTGGTTGAGTCTGTCACTGCTCAGAATGTATGCATCTGCAATGAAAACAATACAATCACTGAATAATTCATCAGGCTGCTTAAATATCCCCCTTTAAACTAAGTGATAAAACTCAAGTGGAATGTACAAGTTGCCAACTTTTGGCTGACTTTGGACATGCAGTGCATTAGGATGTAAGGCACATAGAGGGAATGTGTGCTGTCTTGTAGACCAGACTGGCATGTGTATATGTTTACTGTAGGTTGCTACAACAACCTGACATTTTAAAGAGCTCACAAGGAAGTGAGAGTTTACATCTCCTATTCTCCGCGATTCTGTTAAAAATCAATATAAAAGATAAATCTGAACTTTTCCACCACACAGTATACATCCGCTAAAATTATTCTGACATGTTTACAAGGACTACTGTTGGACTACTTTTTGCACCTTCACCATGACACTCTTTGTTTTGTTAGTTTTTCTTATCTCCTACTGTCTCTATTGTACAGTGGAGTTTGGTTATATGTTTATACTTATACTTATATTTACCATTTCTGCTGCAAGTGCATGTTGTGTGTGATGTCTGCTACTGAGACCCCCCTGAATTTCCCCTCGGGGATCAACAAAGTATCTATCTATCTATCTATCTACTTGTAGAAAGGAAAGGCCATTCTTTAACACAAACAGAGTAAGGTGCAGGTATGTTTTAACACTTGAGAATGAGTGACAGAATTTAAAATGGTCTAGTTATGAAAAACAGCCCTTTTCTATATACAGGTAGAATGTGGCTTGCAACTGCTGAAATGGGTGCTATTTGTGCTCTTGTAAAAGAAAGTATACTGTTTCAAGGATGGACAAGATGTTTGTATGCTCATGTGGTTGGTGTTTTTTAAACAGATTCATTGATGGTTGTGTACTTCCTCATCTGACAGCTTACTTCCTGTCAGTTGCATTTTGTCCAACCTTCGGTGAATGCCAAAAGTTGAAAATAGATAGATTTCTTCTCCTATACATTCTGGTCTGGATCCACACTCTGTGTCCAAATCAAAGCCATGATTTTTTCCACCCTTCTGACAAATGCACACAGAGTCAAAGAAGAAGAAGCTCAGTTTGGTGCCAATAAGCCTGATTGTGGTTATAGTCTGATGGCATCCTACAAAATATAACACTGCTGATTGATCATAATATTTATCTCCTTTTTGCACTGTGTTTTTTGGCAACAGTCGTCCGTGCTCTACAATGTACCAAACAGCAGTCACATTTCTGGAGCAGAGTTGATTGACAGGCCTCTATATCACCAACCAGTAGCTGCCAGAAAACAGACATTCCAATGGTGTTCTCCATGTTGACGGTCTCTACTAATCAGCAGAGATGTAATACTTCAGAAAGTAAAAGTCCTGACATGTATGCACTCTATACACGACTCCATTTTGGTTTCACTTGTACTGACATATCAACTTCCTGTTTACATTAAAACATCAGAAAATATAGCTTTTTTCTATGGTCATTGTCTTCAGGACCTCGTCTCACGGTAATGTAGTCTGACCGACTTTGTGAAAATGCCACTCCCTCCAGCAAACGGGAAAAGGGTTTAAAATGTTCTTAACCTTAATCAAGCAACTGATGTTACTGAACTGGTTAGATAACTTCAGCTATGTTGTTCTATGTTGGGATAAATGCAGAGACCAAATTTCCCTCACGGGATCAAAAGAGTATATATACTTATGCTTATACTTATACTTATACAACTAGCAATAGCCTACTATATTAAAACTGAAAGGCCAGTAATATATCATTAGCCTACTGTGCACAGCATAAACAGGAAGTTTATTGCCCAGTAGGAAGTGTTTAAAAAATATGTGGTGAAATTCTGAGCTATAGCCATAGACTTCAGTGGACTCCTTGTGCGTTCCGGGGGTTCCGGAAGTGGCTCCTGATGAAGTATCTTGCTCCGCCTATGTATAATCTTTGCCTGGCTTAAGAGCTGATTAAGTGAGTGGTTGCAACAAAAGTGGCAGGACTTTTACTTTCTGAACCTGGACTTTTACACCTCTGCTACTCCGTGGCCTCCACCTGCTCTTAAACTCATCTCTATCTGTGTGTGTGTGTGTGTGTGTTTGTCTGTGTGTGTGTGTGTGTGTGTGTGTGTGTTTGTCTGTGTGTGTCTGTGTGTGTATGTGTGTCTGTCTGTGTGTTTGTCTGTGTGTGTTTGTCTGTGTGTGTGTGTCTGTGTGTGTGTGTCTGTGTGTCTGTGTCTGTGTGTCTGTGTCTTTGTCTGTGTCTATGTGTGTGTTTGTGTCTGTGTGTGTGTCTGTGTGTGTGTGTGTGTGTCTGTGTGTTTGTGTGTGTGTGTGTGTGTGTGTGTCTGTGTGTGTGTGTGTGTGTCTGTGCTTCCCTCCCCTTCAGGCTCGCTGGGACGGCTTGACAGGACGCATCGTCGTGAACAAGACCGATGGCTTGAGGAGAGACTTTGACTTGGACCTGATCAGTCTAAAAGAGGAAGGGAATGCCAAGGTAAGAGCACTCCCATGTGACTGCTACATGCCCTGCAGCACAGGGATCAGACTAGGAGCTTGTGTCTTTTTCTTTGCTATTCATTCTTGTAAGAGTATATTTCTATAGGTTGGTTCACACTTTCATTAAGTATAAGTATATATACTCTTTTGATCCCATGAGGGAAATTTGGCCTCTGCATTTATCCCAATCCGTGAATTAGTGAAACACACTCAGACCACAGTGAACACACAGTGAGGTGAAGCACACACTAATCCCGACGCAGTGAGCTGCCTGCTACAGCGGCGCTCGGGGAGCAGTGAGGGGTTAGGTGCCTTGCTCAAGGGCACTTCAGCCGTTCCTACTGGTCAAGGTTCGAACCGGCAACCTCCGGTTACAAGTCCGAAGCGCTAACCAGTAGGCCACAGCTGCCCCATGCAGATTAGAAGCAACATTTAGCTGTTCACTTTACATACACATGTTGACACATTTGTTATTTTGTTTGTTTAATGTATGAAAATGCTACATTATTAAAATAATTTATTTTGAAAGCTTTAATGGTAACATCATCCACTGTTCACCTCCCTATCTCACTAGCGTGTTGCAGGTGCCAAGTGGCTGAAGAAGTGGACAAAGGTTTGTTGTAGTCTGTCCTCTGGCCCCTCAGCTGTGATTTGCCCCCTCAGCTGTGATTTGCCCCATGCCCAAACCTATTTCCCCGCACCACATTAAGACCCCCAGAACCCCAAGTCCTTTCCTACAGGGCTTATTTGTCAAGGTTGTGCTGAACCTGCACGAATAGCTAGGAGATATCATTTTTCCTTGAGGACAAAATATATCCTTGTAAATCCCAGTAAATGTGCATTAGCTGAATAAGAGTTGTTTGTTTGTGCACGCTAATGGTCCTACCAATTAATATAATATATAAGGGTGTATGCTGTATAATGTCTTCTGCTGCTAAGCAGGTTTCTAGAGTGTGTGTAATGGGGTCTTCTATTATATATTTAGAGTAGTATTGGGACCGAACAGGCCATACCAGCCTTGCGTCTTGTTATTTTAAGAAGGCCACTTCCATTTGACACATCAGCAGGCAAAGGCCCTTCAAGTGTGCTTCGACTGTGGCTCTAATCTCTGGGAGAATGCTCAGAGGGCAGCGCTAATTCAGTTTTTAAAAAGCAGAATTCATTTAAATAAGCCGCTCCCTGTGCCCGTGTCCCAGAGGATGTACCGCTTCATGACCACCCCCTGCCCCTGCCGCCGTACATGAACACCCACCACTTTATGGCCCCGTTAATAAATGAATTATCAAACAGTGTCAGCCATGTCTTCAGCGAGGCAGTGGTGTGTTTCATGCGCTGGATGATGACTGCCACTGGCTAACGCACTGACTCGACTTTAGGGCCAAGGAAAATAACCCCTGCCTGTTCGTGTCACTGCTCATATTCTTGCGATTTGATTGGTTTACTTTCGACTTTATTTTTTCCCTCGGGAATAGCTGTTCTTCCCGCTCAACTTGGCGCTCACGTTTTGGTCGTTACTATCGTTGCTGCGTCACGGACTAGACTATTTTGAGTTTGTTTTTACAAGAAAGCTTTCTCCTGTCGTTTTTACTGTCCTTCCGACAGGTGTAATCCATTGAGTTTTACTGTAGCCCTCCTAGCTGCATCGCTTTATTGGTGTTGAAATTATTGCCCCCCACCCCCCACCCCACATGAATTGCATAAGTCTAGTTTTTATGATTAGGTGGAGAGTGCCATTTACAATATTACCTGGGATGACTGCATCCAATATACAAGGAGCAAAAGGACAGTGTGGAGTGTTTGTGAATGTCAGAGTTAAGCACAAGAACAAAAATAACTCATAATGGATATAATAGCCAAAAGCTCCTGTAGTCAATTCTGTTTGGATAATGTCCTCAATAATTCCTTCATCATACTATTAAAGCCCCAATGCTCTTTGACTGCACACACACCCTCAGCCTTCCATACATTAGAACCCTGTGCCTTCCATGCATTAGAAATGCCTTGTGTCCTTTGGTTTAGAAGAAGCTCAGACGGGAAAACGGCAAGCTTGCGGATGGGCCAGAGCCGATAAAAGGGATTCATGACTGGAAAAAGTGCTGTGAAATACCTCTCACTAATGAGTCTGCAGGATGCCGTCGGGGTGTGAAACCAGCCAAGCACAAGACTGGTATTTGGAAGCCGGACCTGCTCCCGAAACGATTATTATTTAACGAGCTGGGTAACATTTGGACTGACCTTGCAAACATGTGGGTCCCTGCAGGGCCTCCACCACCATTCTAGCAGCAACTGTCTCTCAGCAGGCTTAGAAATGATCAGACAAGGCAGAAAGGAGAAAAGAGCAGTGGACGGCCATTACCGCCTATTGAGCTCGTTCAAGAAATGGTCATTAGACCTCTGGAAATGGGAAGAGCTTTAAGAGTCTAATGAAAGTTGTTTATACATACAAATGTTCTGGGGTTTCCATTATTGTGGCTACAAATGGTTTACGGGTTTGGACTGCACTTACAGTGGCAAAGAGGATTGCTGTGTAAGGTTAAAATCCCATAAATCTGTGTGTTAATCTGTTAAATGACCGGATTATTTACCACTATCAGCCTAAAATCTTAAGCGTACGCAAGCGGTCTTCTGTCAACAGTATCACAGACAAAGCCTAAAGAATTTTTTTTATTTGTACCCTTTTCATTCACAAGCAAACCACTTTTCCCATTGTTCATCCATTTGTGTTCATAATTGCTGACCCTTTTGGTGTCATATTCTTGTCTTCCAAAGAGTGGAAAAAATGTTATGCAGAATTTCATATTACTAATAGTAAGTAATCACATGTTTATCCCACTGAACCTCATAATGAATATGATTTGAATTTCAGCTTGGAGTGTGGAATTCCTTCACTGGCCTTAACTTGACAGAAAGGAAGAAAGACGATGCCAATGTCACTGCTTCACTGGCCAACCGAACACTTATAGTCACCACAATATTGGTAAGAGTACATTTAATAGTTTATTAAATGTAGGCATTAAAAGTACACTAATTTATGATATATAGTTAACTGATATGAAAGTAATAGACTATCAGCATAGGTTTGTGTACAGTAGAATTGCTTGTTGTCAATTGTTACTTTTGTCTCTGAAGTCTATCTGTCTGGATCTTCTCCACAGGAAAATCCCTATGTGATGTACAAGAAATCAGACAAAGTTTTGTATGGAAATGACCGCTT
The DNA here is from genome assembly GCF_018492685.1 of Alosa sapidissima. Lineage (NCBI taxonomy): Eukaryota > Metazoa > Chordata > Actinopteri > Clupeiformes > Clupeidae > Alosa > Alosa sapidissima. The sequence goes on along the minus strand of NC_055961.1, from coordinate 34,068,144 downwards.
TGAGGGCTACTGTCTGGACCTGCTGAAAGAGCTGTCCAACATCCTGGGCTTTTCCTACGAGGTGAAACTGGTTTCCGACGGCAAATACGGAGCCCAGAATGACAAGGGAGAATGGAATGGAATGGTTCGGGAGCTCATAGACCATGTGAGTCTGTTCATATCTAATACAGAATCACTCTGCTGTAGCTGTCAGGCAATAGTGCAGGCAAAAGGTATCTGTAATATGTCACTTTAGTTGTTCATTAGTGGTTATCTCATTTGCACTATCACCATGGCCACTATCACCATTGCACTACCACCATGACACTCATTCACACAGAGCACCTTAGAGCACCTTACCATACCTTACTATGCACAGAGAATCACAGGCTCAGTCCCTGCCTCAGTCACTGCAAGCGCCTCTGATTTATTAATCACTACTATGTGGATACTGTTTTTAGAATTGATTTAGATTAAGTGTTAGTATAATTTGTATTTTTGTAATTTGTATTTTAGTATATTTTTATATATTGTATTAAGTGTTAGTATAATTTGTATTTTAGTATATTTAGCATATTCTTTATCTTCTACTGTCCTTACTGCTTAGTTGTGTTTTTATATTATATACTTTAATTACTCTTTCTGCTGTTAAAGAATGTGTTTGTGTTGTATGTATGCTGCTGCTGAGACCTTGAATTTCCCCTGGGGATCAATAAAGTATCTATCTATCTATCTATCTATCTATCTATCTATCTATCTATCTATCTATCTATCTATCTATCTATCTTATCTTCACTTTCACAGTCTGTTAAACTCAAACTCATACTGCCATCACACTGTATATATCATTGAGGGGTTATGTGTCTTTCTCTCTTTTGAATTGTAGTTATTTAATGAAAGTTATGATCCACATAATCCAGTCTGCATCCAAAAAAATATAAATGATGCTCACAAAGTTTGATACAGTTTGTAGATTGACTTTTTCACCATCCAGCTCCTTTTGAATTGCATCATATTACCAACCTGATTCAGTCCCTGCCTTTGCATGGAATTGAACAAAAATGTATTAAATGCACCTTTTCAAGATCTGTCGCATAAGCTCTATTGATCCCCTTTGGTTCCATTTGTTCAATTAGCTTGAATAAAGCCTAAGTGGTCCTGGAGTTTGGCAGTAAGGTGTGGGAGAAAAATCTATGTAACCATGTAATTTAATTGAAGATCTTAAATTAGATTACCTTCAGCTAAAAGGGAGAAATTTGAAGTAGATGTTTTGTGAGAAGGATTTGTCATAATGTTTGTATTACCCATTATACATTTTATGATTTGAAATGACTCAAATGCAACCTTGAAATTACCAGATACAAAAGTGAAATGGTGGCCGCCTGACTTTCAGGTTGAGGTTTCAGGTCAGACAAATCACTATGTGGTCAACTAAGACTATGTTTGCTTACCTGACATTTTATACTTGAAACAAATCCATAATCCTCTGAAGTAAGTAAGGCCTGTTCTGGAAGGGGAGTCTCAAGATGTCCAGCGACTAATCCTTATCTCTCCTCACCCTGAAGATCAGTAAGATTAAAAAACAATAAATAAGTCGTTTCCGTGTCCCCCTCCGCATCAGATTGCAGACTTGGCTGTGGCCCCTCTGACCATCACCTACGTGAGGGAGAAGGTCATCGACTTCTCCAAGCCCTTCATGACGCTGGGCATCAGCATCCTGTACCGCAAGCCCAACGGCACCAACCCGGGGGTCTTCTCGTTCCTCAACCCACTGACCCCCGACATCTGGATGTACGTGCTGCTGGCCTGCATCGGAGTCAGCTGTGTGCTTTTTGCCATCGCCAGGTACAGCTCAAGTTTGCGTAGTGTATATATTATGTAGAAACAAACTAAGGAAATAAATAGAAGATGGACGATAAGTGTCAAAGGACAATTCCGGCGATTTTTCACATAGATCTCTGTTTCTCGAGGTCACTGAATACTGTCGGTACCAGGCTTGGAATTTCACCATTTTAGGGGCAAGGCCACTTGGCCTTCAGTTGGGCATATTTGGTGGGGGGCACAAAGGCCACATGTCAGGGCACAAAGGCCAAAGTTAACTATACAGTAGTAGGCTCTAAAAATGATCAAAATTGTATTTAGCCTATTCACAGCAGTAGACCTGGATCACTGTATGAAACATTACAAAAACATGAAACATGACATATTACATAGAACTGTAAATCATCTGATTATCTAATATTTACAGATATCTAGGCTATATTTAACATTTACTTTATATTTGGCCTGTTATGAAATCATGTATTGAACAATTTAGCACAGCTCAGCTTTAAGAAACTCAAATAGCCTAGATGCATGCTTAGCATTTTGTGATCATTAAGGCTACTTTAACAAACTCATAGTCAGCTGTATATCCTCTGATTTTAATATTTACCGATATCTAGGCGATATTTGTAACATTTACATTTTGTATTTGGCCTGTTATGTCGAAAAATTTAAACACTTTCTGAAACTTAAAGGCCAAATTTGGAGACATGCATGTCGAAATTTGCTGCAAATTCAAAACCAGATTACTCTGGAACGGCTAAGTTTTGTTTTGCCAAGTTTTGTGAACTTTCGTTCATGGGGGGCCTTACAATAAAATAATTTATGTGTACATTTAGTGACCGTACACCAACAAGAATTCCCGGGACACTGAAAGACCGGGGTACATGAAACTTGGTGGGCATGTAACCCCACATGGATAGCATGGAACCATCGTTTTTCGTTTTGATCTGTAGCCCCCCCGCTGTACTGGACCCCCTGAAAGGAGGGTAGGGCAGACACAGTTTTCTGTGAATATCTTGAGAACCGTAGGGCCTAGGATGACCAATTTTTTCCGTATGTTTGCCTCCAGGGGTCATGTTAACCCATTCCATGTGCACACATGTGCATAAACAGATACACACGCACACACATACATTCACAGTAATCATACGTATGACACATACTCACACAGTAGACATATGTACGCATGCATGCACATGCACAAACACACATACGCAGGCAAACACACAAGCACACAAGCACGCACACACACACACACACACACACCCACCCACACACATAAACATAAACATAAACGTGTACACGCACACATGCACACAATTCAAGAATTTCTCAGAATTATGAACAGGCAAGATGGGGGTGGGGTTGTATAAAATGAATTTTACATGTGAAATCTATGAACTAATCATGTTTTGGTACTTTGGTGTCTAGCAGATACCAGTGAGAATTGAGGGTGGATAATGCAATTTAGTGAGACAGTTAGAATGATATACTGTAGGCCTTTCAGCGTGATTTATTTTTGTGGAAAAAATGTGCTGGACTGGGCGGCGGTCATATTTTGTACCGCTCTGCGGTACATCTAGTTTTGATATATGGTTTGCCATGTTTTGAACAAAGGGTTCGTGAAGTATTCCACCAAGATGAGATAGGGTAGGGAGATAGGCGCAGAACCTAGAATTTATGATTCAATTTAATCATAGTATTTATTTGTCTCGCGAACCGTTCACTAAACGGCTAACATCTTTTACAAGCTGAGAAAAAGCTCTTGCATGTGATGTGATACTTGTGATGTCTGTATGATGAGTAGGCTACTTCGTGAGTACTGTAGTTAAACAGAAGAATGGGTGAATCTGGACGCACTTTCTTTCTTGCCATGCGCTGTCACTTTCTCCACTGCATAAAAGACTACATTAATTTGCGCTGTGAATGCTAAGATTATTTTGTCAGGCCATAGGCTAATAAAATACGCTATTAGTCGGACGCAAACCAGAATATTGAAAGAAGGGGGCACCAAGGCCACAGTGGCCTGTAAACCTCTGATTTTCAAAGGGGCATCACGGCAAGGGGCAAAGACGGCCATGGCCGCCGTGGCCGCTGTGAAATTCCTACCCTGGTCGGTACGTAAAAAACTAAAGCAATCGGTTCTACCTAGAGTGTAGCACTATAGTAGGTATGAATGTCAAATAAGTATGCTTATTATGTGACACTCACACTTCATCTCGTGGGATGGGTGGGGAAGACCCAGTCTGGAGGCCACTCAGTGTGGTGAAAGACTCACACTGTCACCCAGGGTCACCCAGTGGGGTGAACGACTAGGGGGTGGGGTGGAGGCTGCCTGCACCAGATAAGGCAGACATTTGGGCCCAACTACAGTCTGACAGCAAATCCAAGCCTAGAATAGCTAGACTAACCTGAGACAGGTATGATCTAGGTGCTAATGCACTGTAGGTCTGGAAAGGCTTCATGGACCCCAGAGAAGCAGAGGACTTCTTGCAGATACTCTATTAGGGGTAGATACTCTATTAGGGGTAGATACTCTATCAGGGGTAGATACTCTATTAGGGGTAGGTACTCTATTAGAGGTAGATAGATACTCTATTGTTTTGTGTCCATCTTGCTGGTCTGTCTTTGATCTGGGTTTGAAGCAGGCCAATAAAAAGCTAGGCTACCTCCACTTAACTCATTTGTGTTTTTTGCCTATAAAGTTCACTAACCTTCTTACGAAAGCAGGTAGGACACAAGACATGTGGAATGTACTAAACTAGGTCACGTTAAACGATGCCCACATAATCAGTGGATTTTCAGTCTTCTTTGGACTACATTTTCCATCCAGCTGCCCTATGGGCAGAAAGGATTCCATAGCTATTTGAAAAAGGGCATCCTCAGCCTTGGCTGGTGGATTAAAAGCGAGTGGGGTCAAAAGCCTGGGAGCTGCCCTGGGCGGTTATCTGGGCGGGTCCAGGAGGAGAGTAAAAAAGAGTGAGAGCCCGAGGAGGAGAAGAGAGGAGAGAAGAGAGACTCGCTGAACACAGAGGAGAAGTTGGGCTGGGAATGGTGATATTGTAAAGCGCCTCCCTCCAGTGAAGTCAGAAAGTCTGAGAGATGTACGGCTGGGGAGAGTGTAATCACTGCCGGGTGTTCGATGTGCCTGGAGTTGTAATTCAGCTCCTTCCAGTTTGAACAGAAGGAAATTGGCAAACGTTATCTGTTTGGGTGAGGGAAACTAATTTCAAACAAAATAGAAAAGAAGTCTTTTATTTTTTATTTTTAAAATATGTGCTGGTAAACAGTATTTCTCAGGTCATTACGTTTTCTTAGTAACAGATGTATTGGCACTTTTACCAGACATGCACAGAAATAACTGTTTTCCTACATAGTACAGTACTTGTTATGTTTAATGATCTAAAATAGCTAAGAAAATCTCTCTCTCTCCCTTTCTCTCTCTCTCTCTCTCTCTCTCTCTCTCTCTCTCTCTTTCTCTCTCTCTCAGGTTCAGTCCCTACGAGTGGTACAACCCACATCCCTGCAACCCAGCCTCAGACGTGGTGCAAAACAATTTCACGTTGCTTAATAGCTTCTGGTTTGGGGTTGCGGCTCTTATGCGGCAAGGTACGTAGGTCGCAGGTCAAGGCCGCATACACATCCCGCAGTCTACTCCCCTCAGGTCTGGCATTTTCCATAGGCACCAACCTCTATTCAACACTGTGAAGCTAAGGTCTGTCTTCTATAGCATTAGAGGAAACAGAGTGGTGACAATCTCATAAGAGATAATGGCAGTGCTTTTCCATGGTAGTTTCAGGGTTATGGAGACTGTTTTGGAACTGAAAACACTTTTGGAACTGAAAACACCACAAAACAATCACTTGGTCAGTAGCCAATGAGTTACTAAATGACGCCCTCCAGCACCTGAAATACATCCCACCCTCCTGCGCTACAGCCATTCAGCACAGGTGTTTTGGAACTTCTGATCACGTGGCGGTAACTTGCAACAACATTTTTATTAAGCTCCGGTTTGTCTTGGTTCATGTACCAATTCACAACCAGAGAAGTACATTGCATTGCTATGTGTTTCATATGAGGAACTGGTTTAGCCTTGATTCAATCCTCACTTACAGTATTTGTTCACTGCAGTGAAATGTATTAGGAAATTGAGAATTAGGATTGAAGTGGGAGTGATTTCATATTCAAAGTGTGACATTTAACCACATTAGGCAAAAACACTAAGTCAGGCTACTTCAACCCTCTCTGCCTCGGATAATAGCCGGCGGTGTGGTCAATTCTGACAAATAAAGGCCGGCCCCCTAAATACAAGCCGGGGTAATAATTGCCTACCAGTAGGGCTATCAGTCCAACGAGCACTAGAAGACATTTGTTTCGATTTAACTCAATGAAAGAAAAGAGCTCTTCTTAATATTTTATATTGTTGGTTGGTTTAACACTTCTGCCAATGAAAAGTCGTGAAAGGTCCTACACCATGGGTCTCGTCGCAAGTTTCACGTCGCTCTCAAGCTACCAGTCGCAGCTCAGTGTGTGTGTGTGTGTGTGTGTGTGTGTGTGTGTGTGTATGTGTGTGTTTCTGTGTGTGTGCGTGTGATTGTGTGTGTGTGTGTGTGTGTGTGTGTGTATATTGATCTGTGAGGTGTTTAGGCCTTTACATTGTATTGTGATGCCCAAACCCAAGGAGATATATATCTGCTGTATAAAACACCATTACATGGATAGTTTATGACATCCAGTGAATTCCATTAATGTATCTATTATATTCAGACTATAATTATTTTAGAGGCTTTGTGTTTGTGTCTTCCATCCCAATCTCCTGCACCACAGCATGTCTCTAGGGCTGGATGGGAAGCTCAACAAAAAGACTGTAGACTGCATGGTCTGAGAGAGTGTGCTGTGCAGTGTAGCCAGTTCTGAGTTGGGACTGCCAGTTTTTATCCAGTATATTGACTCTCCTCTCCCCCACCCCCCATCACCTCATCACTCATCCTTTATCTGGGAGAAAAAGATGACAGATTTTGAGGTGGAGTCTGTCAGTTTCAGCCCCCTTTCCAAACGTCCCTGTTTGCATTCCAGCTTGATGTATTTTGCGCATCAAAGGCTGTCGATTTAGCCCAGCAATCAAAAGGAAATTTCAAAGCAGCTGTGTTTGTTTGCTCGTTCTGGCCCCGATGGTTTGAGCTGAGGGGTGTTAGCTTAGCGTGAGCCGTCCAACAAATCATCGTCCAATAAGGCAGCAATCTGTGAATTCCACCCAAAACCCCTCACCCCCGCCAAAAAAAACATCTCTGTCTCTGGGAATATGCTCACCTTTATAAGGCTTTTCTTCTCATTTGCTTAAAATCCATGGCCTGGTATGCAGGCTTGTGAAATATGGGTGCAATAACACAGACGCCTACATTTTATATATATATATATGTGTGTGTGTGTGTGTGTGTGTGTGTGTGTGTAGCTGCATGTTAGCGTGTCAGGGAGCATGGATTGTCTGTGGGAAGTAAGGAGTTTATCACATCACACACCCAAACGGCGAGAGATGAAACCGCTTATCTCCCGAAGCGAGGGTATGACTGCAAAAAGAGAGTGAGAGAAAGACTCAGAGGAAGGGAAGGGAAGGAAAAAAATAGAGAAAAGAGAGAGTTCATTATTCCAGAGACAGTAAAAAAAAGAGAGCGAGAGATAGTCAGGCCCTCCCCTCCCGTCGCTCCCCGTGCGCTCTTAGTGGAGATAAACGCCGCGGCCCGAACCCATCTGACAGCTTCATATGCCTGTGATGTATCAGGGATGGCCTCACTGAGCTCTCTGCACGGGAGCCCCCCACTGCCCTTACCCCCGCCCCCCCGCCACGTGCCCACCGTGAGAGAGACCGAGAGCTGCCGGCCTTGCCATAACTCGGCTAATGGAAATCGAGAAAGAGCGCGTCCGCCAGCCGACACAATATGAAGTCGGCGATAAAGTTAAACCAATTTGGGCCAGAGAGAGAACTTCACATTCCTTACGCGCCGTGGAGGGTATGAAGACATATGGTTTTCATTTGAATGGGAAGAACATAAAGACAAACACATAGGGATACATTGAGAGAGACGCGACAGCAATGCCGAATAGCTCATTGAGTTTTAAATGTCCGACATCCATCGAAATCTCATTTCTGCTCTGCACTTCGTCATTGTTCATCACTTTTAAATGTTCCAAACACATTGACTTCATGGAAGCTACAGCATACAAAGTAGGCTAATGAAGTAAGTTAGAGCTAACTACAAATTTGAAGGGAAAAAAACAGACTTGTAGACTCCTTGGTTTCCCCATCTATGTCTCTTCTTCCACCCCATCACTGACAGTGGCCCCCAGGAGGGCCAATCAGATCAGGATTTGGACTCCTCTTAACTTCTGATTGGTTGAAGACCTCACAGAAGAAATTCAGAAGGAAATATCTCTGTAATGAAAATCCAGGCTCACAGATTGCATTTGGGAAATATGGGCTGTGAATATGTGTTAAATTTTAAGATAATGGTTTCAAGCACATTTCAAACATAAACAGTCTGAAGCATGCTTAAATCTGACTCTGACTGCAGATTCACTGTATTTACAAAGTGTGTGGATGTCTGTGCATCTATTTGTGTGTGTGTGTGTGTGTGTGTGTGTGTGTGTGTGTGTGTGTGTGTGTGTGTGTGTGTGTGTGTGTGTGTGTGTGTGTGTGTGTAAAAGTCTCCTGTGGTCAAAATCGAGTGTCCAGTTTTGTCGTGGCCATGCCTGTCTGTCTTGTCAGTCAGTCTGTCTGTCTCCATGTCCTAACTGAGCGCCACCGCTCCTGTTGTGACAGGCTCCGAGCTGATGCCTAAAGCTCTCTCCACCAGAATCGCTGGAGGGATCTGGTGGTTCTTCACGCTAATCATAATATCCTCCTACACTGCCAACCTGGCCGCTTTTCTAACCGTCGAAAGAATGGACTCACCCATCGACTCTGCCGACGACCTGGCCAAGCAGACGAAAATCGAGTACGGCTCAGTGAGGGACGGGTCTACCATGACGTTCTTTAAGGTGAGTGTCTGCATAGTAGGAGCTTCAGTCTCTCTCATTGGCAACGATGATACCGCAGGGATGACAAGTAATTGAAAGCGAAAAACAATCCAAAAAGAAGAGATGGCAATGACACCCCCGGGGAGGGGGAATGTTTTTCAAGATGCTGTTCAAAAATGATGAAAATTGAGCAGTGCTTAGAAAGTGTACGGCATTCTGAAATGCTCTGCGTGTGTTGGTGTATGTTTGAGAGTGATTCACAGTGTTTTGAAATATCATACTGATCTGCTTTCATCTCAGAGTCTCTGTTCAGCTGGGCACACAGAGTAAGTGATGACTGCAAAATCTAACACTACGAAGTTTGAATGCAAACACCTGCGCCACTGAGTCTCAGGACACACAGCATGGAGTTTTTTCAAATGGCACTGGTGGCTGGCCTGACCAGCCAGACCCACATCAAGATGTAGTGTCTCAATCCGAGGGGCAGGATAATCGGTTGTCTTTCAAATTCCCTCTGCACGCAATAGGAAAGCGCTACAACTCATGAGCCCCATGTGTTCCCACCAGCAGAGCTAGTTACTGTAGCTAGTTGATCAAACTTTTGCCAACTTAAAAAAAGCTTAACTCGAGTTGCGCTGTTTGCCAGCAGCATCATCCATCTTCTTTGTTTTCAAGTAGCAGGGAATTCACACGGAACCGTCGCAACTCTGCCGTCATTACGTTAAGCCCGTCCACCGACTCTATACACGATGTGATTGGCCTGACCGAAGTTTGGTTTTTCCAGCTCGCAAGCCAACGGAGAGTTGCTAGACTACCCTGGCTGCAAATTACATTTGCTGCCGCTAGGGTGCGTCTAGATTTCCAGGCTAACTGGTGGCAGTAGTTGGACGACTGTGCCTGTGGCTAACAATCTAAAAATGCACCTCTGTTCATGTTCACTTGTACACTTGTCTTAGTGAAGTCTGTGCAGTCTTAAAATGAATCAATTAGTAATGACAAATCATGTGCTTCTGCACTTCAAGGTATTGATTGTTAAAACAAGGTATTTGTCTAATATATCACATTACAAATAATGTATTCATATTTGTTGTTCACATGTCTCTCTCTCTCTCTCATTCTCTCTCTGTGTGTGTGTGTGTGTGTACTGTACTTAAAAGTCTAAATGAACAGGTATGATTAATGACTGTTCACGTAAATGAGTCCATGAGTATGTGAGTGAAGGGAGAGCAGAAAAGGAGCCGTAGTCTCTGTGGTGGCACTGCAGGCTGAGTCTGACTGAATGCCTTTATTTCCTCCTGGCTTAGCAAACGGAAACCTGTGGAGCATTAAATAGTCCCCATATTTAGTGCTCAGACTTGTGTGAGCGAGTGAGAGTGTGTGTGTGTGCATGCGTGAGTGTGTGTGTGTGTATCGGTGTATGAGTGTGTATGAGTGTGTGTGTGTAATAGAGAGAGAGAGAGAGAGAGGAAGAAAGAGAGAAGCGTGTGATTACTCTCCTCTCTAGCTTAGTGTGTGATTATTCTGTCCTGTCGTTCAGGGGCCTCAGGCGTCTCCAGACATCCAGATGGAATCAGCAAAGAGAGATTTAGCTCACATCTGTCCTACCCGCTACACCCCCACCGTCCACCCCCCAACACACACACACACACACACACACACACACACACAGCTCCTGACATGCTGACAGAGGGCTCTGATCCGTCCTACCTTAGCCTTCTCATATGGCTAGATTAATAGTGTAATGCGAGCTGTGGTAGATATGACTCTATGGCATAAGCCTCGGCGGGTTCACAAGTCAAATCAGATTTATGTGCTGACTGACTAATGCCCTCTGTCCCCCATAATATTATTAAGTCATAGCAATACTTCTAGTGTTTGGCCTAGTTCTGTGCTACTTTGTGAATAGAGGCACAGTGATGGATGGTGCCAGCCAGATAAAGTCCATAGGTGGGATAGATGTGTTGGTCTCGGTGGTGGTGACAAAGTGAAGATTTTCATAAACAGAATCTTGAAGGTTTTATGAGGCTGCACTCCATCAGCCTGAGATATTATCATGAAGTTAACTGTATAATTTCTCATTTATGTGTTTGTTTGTTGACAGAAATCGAAGATCTCCACCTATGAGAAGATGTGGGCGTTCATGAGCAGCCGCAAGAACACAGCCCTTTTGAAGAACAACCGCGAGGGCATCACGCGTGTGCTCACCACCGACTACGCCCTCCTCATGGAGTCCACCAGCATCGAGTACATCAGCCAGAGGAACTGCAACCTCACGCAGGTCGGGGGCCTCATCGACTCCAAGGGCTACGGCGTGGGAACCCCCATAGGTGAGTGAGTGACGGCTGTTCCATCATGAGATGGTGGTGGTGGTGGAGAAGGTAAGAGAGGATATGCAAAAGAATTACACGCCGTTCATTATGTGAGCGTTGTCTGTCAAGACTGACAGGGGATCTTGTCATTGTTGAAGTTAAGGCTTGATTGTCTGTCAAGTTACTGTCCGCTTTTCAAAAAGTGCTGTGCAGTGGTCAGAAAAGCCAGTCAGAGTTTGTGGAGGTCAATGAACTTCCCCAGCCTTCCAATACCCATACTCTCAATCACAGGCAACAGTGCTTAACTAATGCACGGTATCTCTTCAGTCCATTTGCCTTAAAGGGGAACTTGGCAACTATTTCAACGTAATAAACCCGTTTAGAAATCATTTGGATGGTTAAATGACCTGTTCCGGTGAAAATGGTGACTTTCCCCGCTGCGCCTAGCGTCCCCAGGCAGAAAACCAACCTTGCAACATTGAGACTACCGTCCCGGAAAGAGAAGTGAGAAACAAGAAACTTGTTTTAAATCGTGTTTCTTACCTTGTAACATCCACATAGTTCTGCCAAACTTATGCTAACCGTTCGCTAGCTTGTAAACAAATCCATGTGCTTTATCGTTACCTTTTCCCACAGTTTGAAATAGCATAATGCACAATTTCTCCAGCAGAGGGGGAAATCCTGCCAAGTTTCCCTTTAAGATGATTTAGCCACATTAATCCGAGCACTGACATAGAGATACGTCAGTCGGCATCCTCCCTGTCTAGGTGCCGTGAAAGCAAAGCATTTCAACACATGAAATGAGCAAGAGATGGTGTCACACAGAGGCAAGGCAAGGGATGTCAATTGGGTTCTCAAGAGCACACACAGATAGCCTGGCTGACATCAGAGCACCTCTCAGATCTCAATTGACATTGAGAATGGGTCTGGTGACCTTTCATTCACTTGCGATTTCCAAGGGGCATAACCAGCAGTGAAATTATACTTAAAGGAACACGCCAACATTTTGGAAAATTAGCTTATTCACCATCTCCCCCAGAGTTAGATAAGATGATGCATACAACGTTCATCTCTAAACATGCAGTAACTCAGTCTGAATCACCCACCATTAGCTTAGCTTAGCATAGCTCATTAAGGTGGGCAGTTCCAACTAGCCTATCCCCCAAAAGTGACAAAAGCAGTCAAACATTGTTCTATTTACATGTTGTGACTAGTATTACAATGTGTACAAATGTCAATGTAAAATGCAACACAGCTATTTTCTAAGCATATACATGCTTGGAACTACATTCTCATTCAGGCGAAGCACTGCTACTGCAGCTTTTCAGGTGCTGCGTGCAAATCCCTCTGCCAAAGTAGCAGAGCTTTTCTTGGATGAGAACATAGTACCAAGTTTGCATATGCTTAGAAAATCGCAAATTTGTAGCCTATATGTTGTAACTATATAAGTCACAACATATAAATGGGGAAATGTTGGAGTTCTTTTATCACTTTTGGGTGCTATAAGCTAGTTGGCCACCTCAATGAACTATGCTAACGGTGGGTGCTTCAGACTGAGTTACTGCATGCACAGAGACGAGAAGGGTATGTATCATCTAATCTATCCATCTAATCTATCATCTAATTTCCCAAAATGTGTTCCTTTAAATTGGTACATTAAACTCAAAATTAAAATCTTTTTGAAAGTATAGCAAACACATATTTCTTGCAAACAAGGTTTTAAAGTGTTTACGAGAAGATGTATATCCATATTGTTTAACAGCCATTGGTTGTCTTGAACAGTGCTGCTCACTGTACTCTTCTGTTTGTCTTCATATAAAGCCAGCCCCATGCTGGATAAGCAGTTGTGATTGGTTCCTGGGTTTTTGGTGATTTGGAAATTTGGGAGGGTTTTCTATTTCTATTTCAAATGTTCTAATAGGTTTGTCTGGGTTAAGGTTAAGACAAAAAGACAGAAACTGAGTCCCCAAAATAGCCAGTTAAAGAACTCCTTCGCAAAAAAACAAAATGTAAGATCCAAACGGTAGTCAAACCAAAGTCTGGCTGGGCGTTTGCACAAAAGCTTTGTTTAGAAAAGCAAGTTCCAATGCAAAAAAATCATTGAGTTTGACATGGTAGCTTGACGTGAAGTTCAAGGCAAGAAAAAGATATGACACGAAACAAACACGGAGGCATACCAACAAATTTTACATTTGAGCTTGTAATCTCTGGCCAGAAATAACTACAAAAACACATGGCTTGACTAGCCTACGCTTGGCTAGAGAAATATTTAAAGTAGAACATGGAAGACTCGCATGCCACTGACTCAATAATGCTGTGATGAACAGAACAAGACGCAGAGTGTAAATAGTAAAGGCAGCGGCGAGTGAGGACAGAAAAGGACAACAGAGCAGGACAAAACTCAGTCAACAGGAAACCAGGATATGCAGGAGCAGGACAAAGCATGCAGTGTAACTATCAGAACAATCAGAACAGAACACACAAGCAGGATCTAAAGATCTTGGGCAGAACCGTGTCTGGACATGTGCAATAGGTATGATAAACAATGATCGCGAGGTATGATGAAATCCCACGTTAAGGCTTGTTATCTTGTCCCCTCAGGGTCTCCTTACAGAGATAAGGTGACCATTGCCATCCTGCAGCTGCAGGAGGAGGGCAAGCTGCACATGATGAAGGAGAAGTGGTGGAGGGGAAATGGCTGCCCGGAGGAGGACAACAAGGAGGCCAACGCCCTGGGCGTGGAGAACATCGGCGGCATCTTCATAGTGCTGGCCGCCGGCCTCGTGCTGTCCGTGTTCGTGGCCATCGGCGAGTTCATCTACAAAGCGCGCAAGAACTCAGACATCGAGGAGGTGAGTGCCTGCCAGGGCCTTTTTTTATCTCTCCAGCCTTACGTGACACTGGATAGATTGGTGGCCATGAGTGAGTGTGCAGTGGTCCTCAACAAATAGTGTCTACAGGTCTGTTCAACTACTCAAGTTATTATTAAATCCTCAGAAGTACATCCATTTTTTTTCACTTCAATCAATCTTATAGATCCGTCTGTGTCAACTTGTCGATGGCATATAGAAAATAGTGCCGCATGGCAGTGTTAATAGTTTCTCAAGGAGCTAAGAAATAAAAAATTATTTACCCTTGTTGTATTTCTTGGCATTACCTAAGTTAAACATATCTTTAGTGTGAAGGTGGAAAGTTGATTGCACGATAATTAAGAGTGTGGTGTTTTTTACAGACAACAACAAAACATCCATTGGAGATAATAACACATTGTAGTGCTATATGTCATTGTTAAATCTGAGCCAAGCTCTAGGCTGTCTGTGGCAGTCTAAACTAGATTTAACTGTTGCTCAAATACTAGTCTAGTTTCACAGCTCTATGAAACTGAAATGAAAAATGCTTTGAACCAAAATTATTCTTATACACATGTACACCCATTCATGGCATCATTTGTGTGGGAAGTTGATGGGATGCTTCTATTATATTTGCAAAGTGATTATGACAGCCTTCACCTCTCTCCTTGAAAGCTTATTTAGTTTGGTCTTAGGCCTTCCTTGTCTCATTAATCTGTCAGGATAATTCAGGTAGTTCCTATTAATGAGCTGGAAAATGAAAGTGATTTTCCTGGTTTCAGCGTTTCTATCCACAGAACTCGTTTGCTTCTTTTTCTCATTTCTTTCTGTACTTTCCATCACTGGTTCAGTTTATGGCAGCTAGATGTTGGTGTTTCTGCATGTCCCTGCATCACAGACGTGTGTGTGTGTGTGTGTGTGCATGACTGCCTGGCTTACTGTTTTACTGTATTATTTTTTGCATGTTATTTGCATGTTGCTCCTGTTTCCATGTTGCCATGTTCATTTTGCTTTGCTCTATTGTTTTGTTCTTTGCTCTGCATGCGCAAGGCCTTCTGTTTCTTTTACGGGGTGCAGTCGCGGCAGCTGCAGAGGCACCCCTCCATCTCCTCCACGGGCACCTCCCTATCGACGGACTTAGAGAGCGGCAGACTCCTCGGGGACGACCTAACATCCCGCTAGCCACCGCCGTGTGCACGCTCACGCTAATCAATAGGTTTGTGAGGTGTGTTCGTGACCTGCAGACAGAGGTGGACTGCACCACTCAGACAGACAGACAAAAGTCTCTCTCCTGCCCTTTGTGATTTCCTAGCTGTCAGCAGTCTGGTTTGTCCCATTAGCCCATCACCGAGTGAATGGAATCTTACCTGTGCATGCATGATGGAAAAACATGGCAGACGATTTATGCTCTGAACCTGTCAATGCCCACCTCTGCCTGCAAGCTGTTCTTTTCTGTCATGTCTTGCTCCCGCCTCTGTCCTCATACAGCCCTTGCATGGGCTTCACCAGTGCTCTACCCAAACCTCTGCCTGGCCCACAGCTCCCAAACCTGACCTTGTCTAAAAAGCCACATTAGTTACTGCTGTGTCTTTCTCTCTATTTCCAGGATCCAAGTTCACAGTGTATATAAAACAGAATCTGACATCATATAATGTGCCATTTATATACCATATACCCATCATTCCCAGCTGGACTTGGGGTTGAGCAGATTATAATTACACAAGAAGTACAAATGCATCTTACATAAAGAGTATGTAAGCAGAGGTGAAAGATTTAGCTAATGTCAACTTTTTTGTTCTGCTGTGTTGGCAGGATTTATCTTTTTATTGTGGCCTTTCATTAATTAGTCAGACACCCGTTATCAAAGGTCCATAAGGACAATGCCTACCAGACGCCAAAACAAAATGGAGTCATTCATATCATAAGCAATCTTCACTGCGCTAAATATTTAAAGGTCAAACATCTCATGTATAGATGATCATAAAAAGTCTGTCTCAGCGTTTGGGATGAGCATAGTTTAAATTCAATTAGACATTCTCTATGGTTCAAGGTCTTTGTAATTATTGAATTTCTTAGAATGAAGATCCATTCTAAATTTGTAATCCATAATGCAAAATTGTATATACTTTCCCAAAAATGATATCTTCCCAATTTCAAGTAGAACACTGGTTGTGTTGTGGTGCTTACAATGTTTGGTTTGAGATTGAATTTCCACAACGCTCGGACATCTCTCAGGGTCCTGGTCAACTTCAGCTCACCCCTTTGTTCAGGCACATCCTCCCCAGCTGCCAGATCAGAGCAGCAATGAGGAGAGGGGTATGGAGAGGAGGGGGAGGGGAGGGGAGAGGTAACCCCATTAGAACCCAATTGGGAGCAGAGGTTTGGGGGATTCTCCTCACTCTAGTGCCCTCTCATTCATTCCATTCCAAGAGAACACGATCCATCCATTCTAGTTTGATTTTCACTTTGGTATTTGTGCATGCATTTTTCATTGTGTTCAACGATGCACATGTTACAGTAAAAGAGGAAGAAATGAGAGGTTGAGACTGATTTGGTTTTATATAAAAAAACAAAAACACACTTGGCTCTCGCTGACTTCTGACTTCGCAGAGAGTCTGGCCTAGATCCATAGACATTCGTTTATTTCTGGGTGGGAGGGCACAGTTTGAGGTTTAAAATCATTGGAGTTCCTTTGAACCAATCACTAACAACCGGCGTTTCGTCATACAGAGAAGTTTCTCTGCAGCACGCCCCTAACAAGCACGGGTGCATCTTATCAGCAAACAATCACACGTTTCATCTGCGTAACTCTCGCCAAAATGCATCATATAGTGTTTTGTGAATGTACCCAAGTCAAACTTTCATATAAATGCATAAGTACGTCCAAAGCGCCACTTTTGACCTTTTGAATGGGATTCGTATAGGGCTACTACTTATTTGATACAATCGCGTCAAAATCGCTATTTTTCAAATACTATGAAGGCTCGACACAACATGAAACTTTGATCGAAGTATCATCAGTGTCTCTACACATGAACTCGAGCATTGAGAACATTGTTGGTGTACACAGAGTTTACTAAAAGAGAGGTTTTGAACAACTCACTTGTTTTTTCTGCTCGCTGCCATTTTGCCATCTTGCAAGGAGTGAGTTGTCCAAAATCTTTCTTTTTAGTAAACTATGTGTACACGAACAATGTTCTTAATGCTCGAGTTCATATGTAGAGACACTGATGATGCTTCGATATATTTCAAGTGACAAAATCTATGACTAAAGTTTAGCTGACGATATAACATCCTACTCCACTGTGACTTCGTTCATGACACTCCTGTTATAATATAAGTATTACTTACATTTGCTCAAAGATTTCATAAGTATAAGTCATTTTCGCTCCCTACGTTGATGTATTCCAAGCGATCTGCTTCAGGGGCGGGGACGTAGTAATTGAAACACCATGCCTGGGTACGTAAACGCTCTCAGGGATGCCCACTGTTCGCTTGTTGGTCGGCTGCCCAACTGCCGAAGTAAACGAGCGTGAATCAACCTATTCCAGACGGAGTACTGTAGGGAAAATAAATCGACCGGAAGTACGTAGACAGGCCAAGGCCAGGCTACTGTTCTGTGGATATACAGTACATTTAAATTCTTAAATGCAAACCCTCTGACATAAACAAAGACCTTGCAAGCTGGTTAGATGACCAAAAAAAAGATCATTTTGTAGATCAATGAGATGAACAGGTTCAACATTCTATCTGAGGGTGAAGCGGAGAGATGACCCTCCTGAGCTTACTAGGTCCAGGCTGCGGTCACAGCACTCCTCTTCCGTTTTCTCTTCTCTGCTATTCTTCTTTCCCCTTGTCTTCCTCTCCTTCCCTCTTGCCCTCTCAACCTTGCTTGTGTCGTGCCGTGCGGTGTCGCCGAGGCAGAGACCCTCACGGATGTGTGGAGGCTCACGAGGGGCTCTTTCTTGTCTTCTCCTTGACAGTGTGTCTCTTTCAGTGCTGTGATGGAGGAGCTGAGCATTTCCTTCAGGTGCCACCGTGGCGCGAAGAGGCGGGCGAGAGGTCGAGGACGAGCGGGACTGGCCAGCACCCTGTGCCACCCAAAACGTGTGCTGAGGAAAGAGACGGTCACATAGAGACTGCGTCCCTCAAACTAGCACAGCTGCTCCCTGATGAGCTGCTCTGATGCTAACTGTGTATTATTGCATTACTGTTATTTATTTATTAATTACTTTATTTATTAACCGTTCTGTTTTAAATTAATCGTTTTGATTTTTGCTTTGCAACATTGGGGTTAAGGACAGTTCATAGTTCTCTCAATGTACTTGCTTAGAATATCATTTTTTGTGGTGAATAAATAATGTGAAAAGAATGTGGGGGTTGGATAAAAATCCCTCCTATGATTATTTGTTTTTTCTTTCTCGTGCTGTCCCTCAGTTTTCAAAATAAAAAGTATTTTACATTTTTGCAAATCTGTCATCCTTGTAAATTATGTTTTCTGGTCAGATTTTCTTGCAAAAATGTGCAATAGATTGCATGCATTTTAATTTATAAGATGTCTCATTTTAACATGAAGTCAGCCCAATATGGACTTTGAATCCAATAGAAAAAGACTGACAGTGTCCTTTCATCATCTACAGAGTGGCCAAATCTGCCACATAGTTTAATTCATTTGTTGAATCTCTTACAGTACATTGTTCTGTGTGAGAGTACTGTATGTGATCTTCTGACAGGTGCCCTTGAGATGTACCTGTCAGCTGGTCCAGAACTGTACTTCACTTGCTTAACTTGCAGATACTGCACTCTAAATCTGTATGCCACATTCTAAGGGGTCTTCATTTTGCATAGTATTTGGTGCGACAAATTGTAAAATGTGCCAAGTAGTAAAAAGAAAAAAACATCTTATTGTCTTTTATGTTAGTCATTATGTATGTGAACATGCACGTGTACTTATGAATGACGTGTGTGTGTGTGTGTGTGAGAGAGAGAGAGAGAGAGAGTGTGTGTGAGTGTGTGTGTGTGTGTGTCTGATGAGTGCAGAGAGACGGAGAAGGTCATTGAAACGAAGGCTGTTCTGCACCAACCTTTCTTCAAAGCAGCCAGAGCTTTTGTTCTGTATAAAACTTAAGCACTACCACATGTCCATGAAAACTCCTCGCTAGACCACAGTATTAGTTATAGTGACTACCCAGGAGTCTTTTCTGACATTCAATTTCATTCATATAAATATTGTTTTCTTTGTAATTTTAATAAAATGATGTATTTGCATAGTGAGAAATATTCCATCCTTGCAAGCCCCATATGATCCTTGAAGGTGCACAGCAGTCACTTGAAATATGAATGGGAGATGAATCCTGTGGATTACAGAAGACACTGGAACAGATTTCTGGAACTGCTTGACACTTTATTATGATTAAATACCCCAACTACATATATCAGCAAACATCATGTCCTCTACTGTGGAGAATTTATTATCAGATTCAGACAGCATCAGCTAGGAACTAAATTTGATTGATATTTATCCCCCATGCATGTAAATAGATAAACCTTGCCATTTGGAGCCTAACCAAGGCTGTCTTAGTGCTATGGCTAAAACCAACATTTTGGGTTTCAAGAAAGTAGCAAATCATTGGAAATAGACAAATAACAGAGGAAACCTCACAAACTAGTAACATAAATATACCCTTTCACCTGTCCAATATTTTCTTTAGAGATAATATCTGGAGCTTGTGCAAATAAGAGAGACTGCGTTATCTCTGCAGTGTAAGACAGCACCTGTCACCACTAGCAGTAAATCGATGCTGTATAACAGTCACATCATAGCTAAAGGTCATCTGCAATCAGCACCCTTTGCTGATTCCATACTAGCGTGGAGAACGTCAGACAACGCAAGCTGATCTATATGCACACAATGCCCAGAGAGACAAGGTGGAGGATAGCCAGGGACGGATTAAACAAATATGGCCCCCTGTGCACAATATCAAAAAAGCCCTCCCCCTGACCGCGACGCGCGAACGTCAAACGTCTCTTTGCTGTCGCTGTGCAGGCTGGTGCACAATTTCACACAATGAAAATGTAGTAGGCCTACATTATGTCATATATTATAACTCAGGCCCACACAGAAATGAATTCCAGCAGCTGTTTTTATTATTAGGCTGTAATCTCTCTTTTGCTGTCCAAACAGTCTACAGCAGGGGTTCCCAACATTTTTCATTAAACGGACCGGACAACAGCTGTCATATTTCTGACGGACCGGTAGCAGGGACGTTGATAGTATTTTGTGAGAGGTGGTGCTGCTGATCATATTACGGGGGGTTCGGGTGTGTCTCCCCCGGGAAAATTTCGAAATTCTGGCTGTTAAATATACCCTTTTAACGCAGTTTGGAAGGGGCATACAAACTTTAACAGAGCAAGCAGGGCCCGTTTTCTGTCTGACTCAGGTGACATTGGCTACCTGCATGATACGGTTTTCACTTCACTGCTGCTTGACACTACCTTGCATGGAGACATTTCACGTTAAACGCATACACATTAAATGAGCACTCATAGTCTGTACCACTTCCACCTAATATTATGCCTCTATATTTTATGAATTAAGAAGTATTTATTGATCAGGAAAACATTTAGTTTATTTTTTGGCGGTTCCATAACACCATTCAGTTGTGCCGCAAATTAACAGAAGGCATTTTTTTTAAATCCGAGGGCCCCCATTGGCTGAGGGCCCCTGTGCACGTGCACACTTGGCACAAGCCATGATCCGTCCCTGAGGATAGCCCACAGAATACA
Source organism: Alosa sapidissima (assembly GCF_018492685.1). Taxonomy (NCBI): domain Eukaryota; kingdom Metazoa; phylum Chordata; class Actinopteri; order Clupeiformes; family Clupeidae; genus Alosa; species Alosa sapidissima. The sequence continues at coordinate 34,047,380 of NC_055961.1, read as the reverse complement.
CTCAACGCCTAATCTCAAAACACACACTCTTTCTCACGTCCGTACGCACTGTGCGTACCATCAGGCTCAACAACGAGAGAAAATTTCCCTGTGTGTGTATAATGTGTATTCACACCAAATTGGCCCACCATACCTTCCCAACTATGCACAGTATCCCATTAGCTGCAATCAGGCTATTTACAATTTTCTATTACGTAACTTAGTGAACACTTCATCAAAATTAACGCGCACACATTTTGTTTGAGCAGGAGACACAATAGCATGCAGGCACGTAGGCTACTTGTTTTCTTTTACTCGGCTATCTATATATATATATATATATATATGGTTATCAGCACACAATGTTGAGCTAATTCACTAATTCAATACTCATGATGGATCACAAGTTTAAACAACAGAAAGTATGGAGGCAGCAAAGCTAGAGGATTTATTCCAGATGGGCAAGAACAAGGTAGGCAATTGGTGTGCTTGTCAGAACGTTAGACTGCATTACAGCTGTTTAAAGCCAGACGTCAAGAACAAAACAAGGTAACTTTAGCCTGTATAGGGCTGTATCAAGTTGTCCAAATGAATAGGTCATAGTAGACGTTGTTGTTGTATTATTGCATGTGGATGTTGTTATGTTATGTATATTGTTATGTTATTTTTTTGCGGGGGGGGGGGGGGGGGGGGGGATGGGTCGGGTGTGCGTACCATAGCATTAATTCCTGCAGGCGCCCCTGTCTCTCTCCCCCCTCCCTGTGTGAGTGTAGGCTGACCATAATTTTATTTTTTTCCCTGCCAGGACAGGCTAGATATCTGTGTGATTTACCATCTGCCATAGAAGTTAATCATTTCTATACATCACAGAACCTTTGATTACTGTCCTAACCTAAAGTTAACCAGATCCCATACAACTGAATAAGGTCATCTGTCTGTTAACGCACCCATTTGTAGGCTACTTCAGTTTTATCTTTGTTTCTGTTCCACATTTTTTGTGCGAAGAAGTGTCAAGGCCACCAGCTACAACAGCATGCAGGGTCACAGCCGTCCCTCTCTCTCTGCATTCTTAATTAGATGGCAAAGCACTTCTTCCGTCGGAGACCTCCGGCGATGCCTGGAGCTTACGGGCGGTTCCTCTTGGCCGTTCATTAAGGCTGAGCAAATGGCTGATGATAGCCAAGGATACGTCTCTGTGCTGCTATGCCGACAGTTTGAGAAGCAGACATCTTTACTCTGGAGTTGTGTTAATGAGGAACGTGTGCCAATCTTAAGTTTTAAGACTGGAAAAAAAAGTCTTGCGGTGGAAAGGAAGGATATTTACACAAGCCTACAGTCACACAGCGCTGTTTACACATTGATTAATGGTTAAAGAAATTACTTTAAATTTTAGCCTTTAGTTCAGGTGTATTTCCACTGTTGTGCATGTCATGTGGTTAGACTCATCATCACTTCATTACTTTGTGGTTTACATGTCAGCTTTTTCCTCGAGGTGGCTCTTGAGGACAGCAGCACAAACAGGAAATCTCTTTTGATGGCTCTTACTTACTCCTCATTAGCAATCAAAGCCGTTTCTTCAGTCGCTGGATGGACAGAGATGAGCAATTTCAACCAGAATGCAGATGGTCTCCCAAGAATTACAATATACCTCCTTTCATCTCTCAGTCGATGCTTTATAGGGTATTATTTATTCAGATCATCTGCTAATTCCTCTTCCTCAGAAGGTATTTGATAATTACTTATGCAAATGATTGCCACCTCCACACCACATTCCCAGATATAATGGCTAAAGTTTGTGGGCTGAGGAGATGAAAAATGAAGCAAGAGCAGGAAACAATTTTCATCTCCCTCCTGCCTTGAAGGTTACCTCCACTGTGTTACTATGACAATGGCGTTGACATGGCAGAACTCAGGGGAAGACAGCATTTTCCCCCCCAAGGGAATTGTGAACTCTGTAAGCTTTCTTTTTTTTTGTGAGTCTTTGAGTGAGGGAGTGAGAAAAAAAAATATGTGAGAAAGAGAAGTGTGTGAGAGTGAGGGGATGGAGGGAGGGACCAGGATAGAGTGAGTGAGAGGACAGCACGTCGTGCCCTCGCCCATCTGTGTGAATGCCGTGCCCTTTTGTCACAGATTGGGGCCACCGCGGCTGCTGGACAATATCGGCCGGCCGCCTCCCTCTCCGACCCTGGTGGCCCTTTTCCCCGTAATGCTGTCAGCTCCGTCACGCTGCCGTCCCCGTAATCATGTCAGCAGCCAGAACTGCCTTCATCTCTAGCAGAGACACTGTGACCAACCACATCGCCAGTCTCTTTATAACTCCACAGAGAGATAGTTCATAGTGAGAAAAGAGAGAGAGAGAGAGAGAGAGAGAGAGAGAGAGAGAGAGAGGCACCACTGCAGTAAAAAAGACTAAGCCCTCAAATATTTCTGAAATTTTTCCCCAGTCCCACTTTAAAACGTTTATGACATACACAAGGTTATTACCAACTGACATGCACTGTAACTCCTGACAGAAGCTTAAATGTGAGCCCGCAAACATTCACTGTTTGCTGTGCTGCTTAAAGAAGGAAGTCAAGATGTATTTGACTTCCCCACTGTGACGGGCACTGAGTAGAACCTGCATCACTACCTGGAGGGGAGCTGGCATGGCCTATCATGTTGTGGCAAATGGGGGCAGAGTCCGCTGGCCGCCCCATAGCCGCCAGGCGCGCTCTCGTCCAGCCAGTGTGAGAGAAGGTGGCAGCAAGGTGAAGAGAGTCAGGAGGGGGGCTGAGACTCGCTAACTGCCTGAGCAGCCGCGCCACTGCAGGGAGTCAATTAGCCGGCCTTTAAAGTGAGAGCCCAACCTCTGGGCGTCCCGAGGTGAGCTTCACTAATTTGGTCTGGGTAGAGGAAGAGGCTGATGACGGCCGCCAAGTTGGATTTTACTGGACATGTTTTTAGGAGACCTTGCTTTGACCTTTTAGACAGATGGGGTGGTCAGAATTGGCAATGGTACAATGTTATAACATCTTTATAAATGACTCTTCATGGTGTTAGTGTTTAACTGTCTAAGCTGGCTCCCCAGACTCATCATTTATCATCTTATAAAGTTCACAGAGCTTTGTCGCAAATGGGGCTCAGTGGCAGGGGTCATTGGGCGTGATACAGTGTAATCAAACCAATATCTTGGCATAAAGTTTTAACTTCACTCACAACTTCATGTCCTGGGATGGCAGTCCATAACCCTGGCAGCTGGTGAAGCTTCACACATGGCATCCCTGACCCCATTAACACCAGGAAGTGCATACGAAGTGCAGACGCACAGCCACGCTGTCCACTCCACACTCAAGGAGGGACCCCGACGCATCATATTACAGGGAGCAGGGCGCACTAGTGGAGCCAAATGCTGCATTAGAGATAATCAGGGCCCACAAATGCTAAGCAGCATACATCTGAGTGTGTGACACAGAGACCCCTCTGGCTCCACAGCTCTGCTCTTGCATTCAAGGCCAAGTGTTCCACCTCAGCCTCAGACCGCTGCAGAGACAGAAATACATAAATAAGTCAAAATAATAATCTGTGATTGGATGCTGTGTGTGTGCTAAGAGCCTTCTGGACAACCTGTCTTTTTCACACACAGAGCACAGTCGGAATGGACTCTTTTTGGCGGTGGTTGGCTGATCAGCCTGCTCTGCTTTTCTTCTGTTCGGCTTAATTTTGATTTATCTCTTTTATGGTGCTGTTTCACATTTTCTCAAATCTCACTCTCCTTCCCTCCCTCTCTCCTCAGTCATTCATTTCCATATTACAGTCTCTCTATCTTTCTTGCCTACATATTCATTCCTGTTTACATTTCTACCTGTCCTACCATGTCCACCTGCTGTGATTACATTGATCGATACAGTGAAAGGCTAATCCAAGGGCCACTGTATGCTGTATTGCTATCTCCACTCATGTGAGTATCAAGCACACCAATTGTCAATTAGCTACCAGAGAACAGCAGCAGCACATTTGGATTCAGGGGCCAGGCTTGAGGAACTCCAATCGGACACGACCGGAATTTTTTCCCCCTCCTGCTAAGCCCATCTCCTTCCTCTGACCTCCAGCTCCTCCAGGGGCTGTGCAGATCAGGATGGCGGAGGAGAAGGTGGCGGGGGCGCTGGGGCTGGTGCTCGTCCCCCCTCCTGCTACATGGCTCATTGCGGGGTGGGTGGGTGTGAGGTGGGGAGGCTGTGCCCTGGGCACAGCAGGGAGGGAGGTGGGGAAGGCACGCTGGGTGGGTGGGTGGCCTATTAACTAAAGCCTCACGCTCTGGGTCGAGAGGGAAGATTAAGAGCCAGGCTCAATGGATTGGACTTATTAGATCTATCCAAATAGAGTAAGTGATGTCTGTACTGCCACTTACCCCCACGTCACAGAGGGGGTGGGGTGAGGTTGGGTTGGGTGGAGAGATAACCTTGACTCTTTCTGAGAGGGGGAAAAGAATCATGAGATATTTCTCACGGTAAGCACATATTGATGGATGACCAGGAAATGTTATTCATGCACACACTACATACTGTAAGCTTATTCTGACTGCACTAGGGAGTTAGAAGGAAATTTCATTCACTTTCATTCAAAGGGATAGAGTCCGGAAAGTTCTGGAAATGAGAAAGCATGAAGTAGTTAAACTAGTGTTGATTCAGTAAAAAGAGAGCGTTATGCACAGTAAACTGGAAAATGTTCTCTAAATACCCCACAATCCTCGGAGTGTTTGTGTGTATGCATGAAGGACTCCCATGACTGGAAAATGTGATTAAATATTATATGACCTAGAAAGATAAGGCCATACACATACTGCTCCCCAGAACTTTTCCTGACGCATAGTCCTAAACCACACACAAATGAACAAAAATGTCAACTGAATGCATTTCTATCTATAGTACCGCTATACATCTGAGACTATCCATTTTTAACGTAAACAAATAAAAATACAGTTCCCATGCCGATTTGAGGATACATGTCTATGCTTTTCATCTTAAATCTGAACAGCTGAAAACAGCTGAAGATGGTGGCTGTCCTGACATGCCTGTGTCTAATGACACCACATTGAAAGAGAAAGGAGAATCAAAATCAAAATTCAAGGAAGCTCTTCCTTAAGCACACGATGTAATGACAGCTTAAGTTTTTTTTTTTTTTTTAGGTATTCTGATTAATTCTGGGATTGGGTTTTAGAACGCTGTAATGCCGTTTGCTTGCTGTTTAATCTCCTAACCCCATAACTCTTAATCAAAACCCAAGCAGTTTTTTTATTTTAATCTCTCATGAATGAGGCCATGGATTACGCATCTCTGACCTCAGGGCTTCTCCACCGCGTTTTCCCTCCTACTTCTGATGACCTCACCTGCAGTAACCTATAGGAAAGGAGAACCGTCACCAAACTTTCTGGGGAGTTTTTCTCTTTTGCACATTTCCTTTCTTGAATTTAATGATGAAGAGGGTGAGACTGTCAACACATCCCAGCTTCTTGGCTTGGCCCATTTCTTATCTAATTATACATACCCAATAAGATGTTTCCTAATTTCATGGAATATTACTGACTTACTGACTGAACTGAACAGAAAAGAACTCCTGTGTGTTTTCATCGGAAAAATTAGGAAGGAATAGACAGGCTTCATATTCCCTCTCAGCTGCTTAGAAGAATTCTCCATATCTGACATTCACTTACAGTGGGAGAATAGCAGACATCTGTCTGTCCATTGAAGCTTGTGGATTAAAGCGCCTGATCAGATATTCAGCTATACAGGGTCAATTCACTCAATACGTGATGTATTGCTATCAGCTGTCTCTATATTTAACTTTATGTTTAAGTTAATACTGCAATCTCTGAGCTATACAATAAGAGGCTTTGGAAGCAAATGTGCGTGGCTGTACATAAGTGGATAGTCGGTGCATTCACAGGCAAACAGAGAGCACACATGCCCTCACACATGCATAAAGATGCAGAAGTGTAGGCTTCTGCAAAGAGGGCACTGCCATAATCTGTCCGCTAGCTCTGTCTATGAAAAATTAAGGGAACAAAACGGACTAAAACATTTGAGAATGAGTTGAAAATGACTTTCTCATTCCAATAATACAAGCCCTGAAGGCGCTTACTTAGATGAGTGTCTGCATTCTACATAATTAATTTTGTAATTCACAGCTCTTAATTGACTTTTCCATGATTATTTTCCTTCTCAATATTTTGCAACATTTTTGTAAAATGCTGTCAAACTTGCCAGCTCTTTTCCAAAAGCAAAATAATTAAATCATATTTGTGCGTTTCAAACAACTGCATTGGGCCCTGCATGTGAGAAATGTCCATGACTTTCGTGAAACACTATCCTGACTTTTCTTCCAAACTGATGCACAAACTGAGGTAACTAATACCAAAGATTCATCAATTATCTTTACTAGTGCCCTATGAAGGTGCAGATTATTTGCAAAAGACTGCCCTCTGGTGGCTTCAGATGCACATGGAAAATGGAGAGTTTGGTTCCAAAACACTATCTCTCTTCTCCTCTCCTCATAGAAGCTATCTCCATTTTCAAAAACATTAAAAAGTCATGTTAATTGTGTATTTCAGGTTATATCAATACAATTCCAGTTGTGTTGTCTTGATTAAGTAAAGTGCAAAGTCAAACAACAATACCCACACTACAATTCTACTGAAATTACTTTGGAAACAATATGTAAAAGCCTGCTTCAAATGTTCACATTCAAAAACTCATTCAAATGATTTATAGCCACAGGTAAATCTTAATTACTACAACTAAGTATAACTCTACTGTATTTTTAAAACATGATAAATGTGTATGTGCAATGTCTTTCTGTTTTAGGACTGAATTAACTTAATAAAATAAAGTCAAAGAACAGCATAATAAAGTGAGTGGTTGCACTTGTCCACATTTTACTACCTGCCAAGTGTAGCATGACTTCCACGGCTGTGCAAACATTCTTGTCACTGGTCTGAGGCTAGTCTGTTACACGATAAGGAAGTACAGCTCACCTGCACAACACTCCACATGTCAACACGGAACTACACACAGGTGTCCCCACCTCTGGCCTCACCCTGCAGCCTGCGTGGGCCATCCTTTCACAGGAACTGTGGAGAGAAGAAACAATAACAAAAACACACATTACAGAAAACGGACTGCCAACTGAGACATTGAAATAGGTCACGTCTTGTAGACAAAGCAATGCTTGCAGCTTATATTTCAAAGGTTACTTTGTCAGGATTGTCAGTCCTCTGGTATTGTTGGTAAAAAGCTTTTGCTTCTTTTATGTTATAACAGTGCACATATTTGCAGATTCTTATAGTTTCTATCACACACAAATCTAGTTTCATTATCCTGATAACTCAGTTCATACATTATTAAACCAAACCATACAATTTATACGAGCTGTAAGCTGCCAAAATATATGCAATGCTAACTAACTGAATTACTCTTTACACTTGGAATTACTTCACTTACAGGCAAACCAGTAACTTCAACAAAGACAAATGTTACGGTTTGCTTACAGTTGGTTTATAGTTCATTCTTTATTAAAATGACAAACATCTTCTGTGGAAAACTGTTCTATTGTGCAAAGTTCAAGTTCAAATAATAATTTGGAAAAATGTTTCATTCATGAAAGTTCAAGTGTAATTTGAATTAAGACTTTGATCATTTTATTCACTTAGTTATTGTGCATTGCAACACAGGTGAGTTAATATTTGGAATTTGGACCCAACACACAAACAAACACACACACACAAACACACACACACACACACACACACACACACATACATACAAGAAACAGAATTAACAAACCGTGGAAAAAATAATTTCAGATTTGATATACAAAAGAGTAAGAGTGATTAATTAACAAAACAACATAGCAACCTATTTTTAAAAAACAGATCATAACAGCACCAATGTATTGTTTGGTTTTTAAGAACAGCACATTTCTTTGCCACATTAACAGGACATTGAGCCAATGGGCTTGATTCCGTCATCACTAGCATTCACTTTATCCTGTTAAGCACACTGTAACAGACCGAACCCTCTGAGGTTTGGTCCATAAAACGAACGGCCAGGTAAAGACACTCAAGAATAGTATGATGTCAGAGCTAGGGTTGCAAAGGGGCGGAAAATTTCCGGTAAATTTCCGGAAACTTCCCATGGGAAGTTAAGTTGGGGAATTTTGGAAATATTCCAAATTGGAAACTTTCATGGAATTAAAGGAAATTATGGGAATTAATGGGAATTTACGGGAATTAACTTGGAATTTTGGGTAATTCATACAAACTGTTTCGTATACAAACATTAATATTTTGTTTTGTAATAAGCAATATGATTTGTATGTTGCTATTTTTGCTTAGCTTAGCATACAAAGCTAGCTAGCATGCTAGCGGGAATCCCATTCTCTGCCTATGGTTTACTAGCGTGCTAAACTAGCAAAACTGAACTGCCCAAGATACACCACACCACTAAACAACAAATTCCCGTTTGTTCCTGTTAATTCCCATATATTCCCGTTAATTCCCATGGAAAGTTTCCAACTTTGAAAATTCCCGGAATTTTGCAACCCTAGTCAGAGCTGCAATTGTTGTTGGTCAGGAGAGCTGTAAAGATTCTAAAATAATGAAATCCTGCTGATCCTGCCTGCTCTTGCCCCTGAGAAAAAGAAGTGTCATGCTTTGTGCAGCTGTCTGATGATGAGGAGAGTGGAGGAGACACCTGCAGCCTGCCTGGAGGTCACGGCGGTCATTGAGGAACATGAGTGATTAACAGGGGAAGTAGAGGAGAGACTCAGAGCACAACATTTTCATAGGGGTCACCTTCCCCAGCACTGATAATTGCAATCAAACTGATGCAAAATTGATTATAGATGACAGGAACATAGCATATACAGACACATGCACACACACGCACCCCCCCCCACACACACACACACACACACATGCACGCACCCCCCACACACACACACACACGCACACATGCACGCACACACGCATCCCCACCCCCACACACACACACACAATATTAATTCTCAAAACTGGAACAAACCACATTTGTTAGAGAAAGAGTGCATTATACAAAAAGACAGAAACACAAACATACACTGTATCTAAACCCATGGTAGTGATCTCATTCTTCATGAAAAAGCTGTGGCATATTCTCAAGGTAATGCAGATATGTAAAACAAACATATTTCCCAGCCTGCAGCAGCATTGTATGCAGTCTCAATCAGTCTGCAGGGCTTGTTTTTGACAAACATTTGAACAGTAGGCTGTGCAGGCTATTTGTCTGTGATGAGCTTGCTGACAGGCTCAGGGCGCATGGTCGTGAAGGCACTGAGACCAGTCCCCTCTGTGGAGCAGGCAAAGCCCTTCCCAGAGTAAGTGGAGGCAGGTGGGGGGCATTGGGCAGCTAGGCCCCGGGGAGTAGCTTGACCCTCACCCGATCCGCATTCCATCGCAAAGCGGCTGGAAGGTTCGCCGCAGCTGCCAGCTTGAAAGAGGCCCAAGGAGCAGGCCGGCACTGGGTCCTGGGCCTCGAGTGGCGCTTCAGGCTGGGCTGAGGTGGAGCTGAGGGGGGAGAGTAGAGCGAAGAGCGGGCAGGCGGAGGGGGAGTACTTGGCCAGGACCTGGAGCTGCTCTGGCCTCAGCGCCGCCTCGCTGCAGACCCTCTCGTAGAGGCCTGAGATGCTCAGCCACGTCTTCTGCCGCTGACGGTTCAGCCGGTCTCTCTCAGAGGTGAGCTTGTCCTTCTCGGTCCTCTGCGTAGGTCAAGCACACACACACACACACACACACGCAAAAACACACACACATTAGTCAACAGTCAAACAAGGAGAGGAAATAAGTGGTTGATTAAAGAAACTGCACACTTTTATCTGTTCTAGTACCAGGTAAACAATTGATGAAACATGGCCAAAGTGCGTCAAGTCTTACTGTAAATGTAAGCATGTTTTGACTGAAGTATTGAGAGAGAGAGAAAAAAACAGAGAGAGAAACTTTGGTTGTGCCCACCAGTTTTTCAATCTCGCACTCCAGGTTGTGGATGCAGTCAAGCTTCCGCTTGCGGCAGCGCCGTGCTGCGATGCGGTTCTTGCTGCGCCGTCGCACGTCGTGCACAAAATCCAGCTGTTCCCGCGTCAGACACTGAAGCTTCAGCATCTGCTGGAAGTCGTTCCGGCTCAGAGACGCAATCCGCTCAACAGAGAATGGGAGCTGAGGGCCGACGGCAGAGTAGTGGAATAGTAAGAGGAAAGTCAGGCATTTATTATTTTTTACATTTATTCATTTAGCAGATACATTTTTTAATCCAAAGCGACTTACATGTCAATTATATTACAAGGGCCATTGTCCCGGAAGCAACTCGGGGTTAAGTGCCTTGCTCAAGGGCACAACGGTGGAAGCTGGGAATTGAACCCACAACTTTTCAGCCTATTTCATGCCAAGCTCCTTAGCTACTACACTATTACCCAAAGACAGACACAAAGACCCGGTGATAAGTTCAAGCACGATTATATGTGTTTACTTGGATATTTTCCTTCATCCGCCAAACATGCCATGCTTGCAACTAAATTCTCAAGTACAGTTGTCACACATCACTGGGTCCAGTGAATGTTTAACTTGCAGCATGGGAGGTACTGCCCTGAGTTATCAGTCTAGATGCCTTGTTATTTAAACCAAAAGGCAGGCCTGGTCATGGTGTAAAAACACTGTCTAACAGCTAATAACATTGTTCTACAAAAATACAAAACCACTTCCTATCATCCTCCTGCACTGCTCGACTCCTGTGCCTGTCATTCTATCGAGTAGCCTTCTGTCTGTTTCCCCACCCTCTTTCTGGCACAGTTGTGGGAAGATTTTGGAAAGCAAGGGACTATAAATAGCACAAGTCTCACCGATACAAATCAGCATCCAAGCAGTTCTAGACCGCTATACTAGACTGGCACTGGATGAGTCATAGCTTACAGGTCCAACTCACTTGTAGGGTCTGATTAATATAATTGTGTGTATTTCATACAGCATATGATAAGTGTTCTATTGTATTGTGTATCTGTTCTGTTCTAAACCTATTAAACAACAGCTTTCCTCGAGCAATGAAAACTAGTTGTTGAGCAAATAGCCTAGTAGTCTGACTTCACTTCAGAGTGTAAAGAAAGATGCAAACAGATGCCTGGACTCTGCTCTGACACTTCCTCTTCGGCTCCACTCAGAGACAAAAGGAAGTCTGATGAGCGAGACGGCGGCCAAACGAGAAGAAAAACTGGAGAGGCCATTTACCTCACATGCCCTTTCGCTGCCGTAGAACTCGCTGTCCCCCTCCGTGTCCAGGCTGTCCGAGTCCTCGCCCGAGTTCTGAGAGGAGACGTAGGGGCTGCCCAGGGCCCCCTGACTGGGTTCCTCGCAGTCAGGTACTCGGGCGCCTACGGCCCCCAGGTCACGGAGGAAGGGGCAGTCCTGAGTGTTGATGCCCAGGTCCAGCTGCTTGAGCCAGTTGGGGGGGACAGTCGAGGGCTTGGTCGTCGATGGGCAAGGCTCTGACCAGAAGCCCTTGGCCAGGTGCTCGGCCACCTCCTGCTCGATGGTACTCCGCTCGCTGCCTAGCTGCCGCGTGCTCTCCGGGTCCCCTGGGCGGTGGTCAGCCCTGGAGTCACTGGTTGTGTGGGACTCTCCTAGGACAACTTTCTCCTCGTCTTCTGACACGATGCCGACACCATCGCCAGCCTCCGCGATCTCTTCAGCCTCGTCCTCGATTTTCACCTTTTTGGGTCCCACAGATTCCCCACAGCTCAACCCGGATGTTTCGCCACAACACGAGGCCTTAGCGCCCAGGGAGAGAGGAGGCTTCGAGCTTCCCGAGGTGAGAAAGTCACACCCCTCTGTCACAGGGACATATTTGCTCGACGTGGGCTCTTCCAAATCCTTGGCGTCGTCTCTGCTAGTGCAGGGAACACAACTCAAGGGGAACCCGTCGTCGGACATGGAAACCATCTCGGGGCCACTGGCCTCCATACATGCCATCTGAAACTTGCGGTACTTGCACAGAAGAGAATAGTCCGTCTGTGTGTCCATGTCTGGACAGGCATCATCGTAGCTTTGCTGTGGAGGATCCAGGAGTTTGGAAGTAGTTTCAACCTGCTGCTCCTCTTCATCCAGTGCCACGTGTGAGGTCGCTTTGTTGGTATCAGCATCGCTGTCTGTGGTTGAAGCAAAGGTTTCATTTTCTGGCTTAGGGGATTTTTTCCTCAGACAGCACTGTTTCCTCGGTGTGTTGGTAGCATTTTTGGTGTTGTCAAAGAACTTAGGAATGAGGAATTCAAAGCATGAATTGTCCAGGTTCTTGAAGCCCAGAACGGTGGCAGAGTTGCGAATCTCCAGGATGTTTTCTTTGGTGAAAAGGAGTTTTGTTGTGTAGGCAAACTGAAGGAGAGGCTCAAACCCCTCCGCAGTCACCTTTAAAACAGACAATATAATAATAATAATAAATAATAATTATAATATTCACTGCAGTGACATTACAAATAGAGATCACCACAATGTCACCAGTTGAGAGCAGAATGTGTTTTGCAAACGGTAAATCACATCTGATCAGAGAGTAATGGCCTAAATGATTGTCCTGGCCCTACACCTGGGCTCACCTCATCGGGTAAACTGATGACCGCTCCGGCCTCTCCGTGGCTGGAGAAGCGGGCACTGAAGTAGTCGCTGCATGACGCCAGAACAGAGCGATGCGCTCGAAAACTCCGGCTGTCCACCACCACGGTCACATCACAGAGCACGTCTCGCCGTCTCTGTTCGTCCAGGCAGCGCAGCACATGGTCACTATGAACCGCTGACTGGAATGTGAAAACGGAAGATCGGGGGCTGTCCACAGGCATGGTGGGCAATGTCTGTCAAAATCGCAAGCAAAAGTCATCACACAAACACAGCAACCCACAATAACAGGACCTTTAATGACACAACGACAGTGTGCAGTAGCCTAATGCACAGGCTATTGCAACATTGTAAACATATGCCAGTATTAAGCAGATGGCTTTACATGCAGGCTACCCTCTGCCACCATTCCAATCTAGGTAATTAAGAAAAGCAGCAACACAACGACGTAATTGGATGTTTAATTCCTGACTAGAACTGAATGTTACAAATTTCGATACTGCCGACACAGTGGTGGAGAGACATTTAGCAAGTCATTGAATATGAATGTGGACTGCTGTCCAGAGTATGAAAATAATTGAAAGTCGCCTAAAAAAGACAAGTCTAATGGAATGGTATGGAATGGCTAATAAATTCGAAATTCCATGTTCGCTATTGGTATAGGCTACGTGTCCTTACCCGAAAGAAGCGCTTATCTCGACCGAATGTGTACTATAGGAAAGCTGTGTCAAGTCATGCACAGAACACTGTGGCGCAACATCGTGGAGTGCTGACTCACCCACTTCTGCTGATAAAGGATGAACAAGCAATTTCCTGCCTCCCTTTTCTCGTGGCTATATTTCGATCTTACCCGGGAATGACTTGTCCAACATAATGGCAAAAATATATATCAAGCACACTGACAATTAAATAGAAAATAAAATATGGTAACTATTTATTGCCAAAATCTGTCTGTGTAGAGTTACCTACGTCGTGGCGGTTTGGTAATAAACTGTTTACAACAGGGACGGAGTTACTCATTCACATAAGCACGCACGCACACACACACGCACACACACGGAGCAACCCAGCGAGAATGTGGCAATAAAGACGGTGACTAAGCAGTGCGTTGGCTGGTTTAACTTGGAGAGAACTCTTTGCCCTCTCATGTCAGGCAAAACAAAACGTAAAAACCACATCAGAATGAGCAAACAAGATGAGCTTAAATGTGCAATCATAACAAACCTTGTTTAAGGTCACCATGAACTATCACAACAACAGTAAGCTACACGTAAAAATGTTTCTGGGGCGCACGATCGCTCGCTAAAAGGGTGAAGTTGGGCAGGGACAACTTTTACTTCCTCACCAAAAAAAACACACAGATGACACGGATACGCTCTTGGCTTTTTGACCAAAAGGTGCTAATGTCATTACTTACCTATCATGTCACTACGATGAAAGTCCAAACACTGTAGTTGTTGTGGATGTATACGATATTACGAATTGTTTCAGGCCCTATCAGAACAAAG